>NW_027649924.1:0-252500 GCF_965287045.1 Carcharhinus amblyrhynchos | reverse complement strand
CTCTCTCTCTCTGTGACTATCTCTCAGTCTCTCTGTCTGTCTCTCTCTCTCATCTGTCTCTCATTCTCTCTCACTCTCTGTCTCTCTCTCACTCTCTCTGTCTCTCTCTCTCTGTCTTTCCGTCTCTATCTCCCTGTCTCTCTCTCTCTGTCTTCTCTCTCTCTCTCTCTCTCTCTGCCTCTGTCTCTGTGTCTCTCTCTCACTCTCTCAGTCTCTGTGTGTCTCTCTCACTCTCTCTATCTGTCTCTCTCTGTCTCTCGCACTCCATTTCCCTCTGTATCTCTCTTTCTTTCTCCCTCTGTCTCTCTCTCTCTCTCTATCTCTCTGTGTCTCTCTCTCGATCCCTGTCTCTCTCTGTCTGTCTGTCTCTCTCTCACTCTCTCTCTCTCTCTGTCACTCTCTCTCTCTGTCACTCTCTGTCTCTCTCTCTCTCTGACTCTCCCCTCTGTCTCTCACTCCCTCTCTTTGTCTCTATCTCTCTGTCTCTCTCTCTCAATGTCTCACTCTGTCTCTCTCTCTCTCTCTCTCTGTCACAGTGTCTCTCACTCTCTCACTCTCTCTCTCTCTGTCTGTCTCTCTCTGTCTCTCGCAGTATATTTCCTTTTGTGTCTCTCTTTCTCTCCCCCTCTGTCTCTCTGTCTCTCTCTCTCTCTCTGTCTCCTCCATCTCTCTCTCTGTTTCTCGCTGTCTCGGTCTCTGTCTCCCTGTCACTCTCTCTCCACCTTGTCTCCGTCTCTCTGTCTCTCTCCCTCTCTGTCTCTCTGTCTGTCTGTCTGTCTCTCCCACGGCCTCTCTGTCTGTCTCTCTCTTTCTCTCTCCCTCTCTCTCTCTGTCTCTCTCTGACTCTCTCTGTGTCTCCGCCATCTCTCTCTCAGTTTCTCGCTGTCTCTGTCTCTGTCTCCCTGTCACTTTCTCTCTCTCCTTGTCTCCGTCTCCCTGTCACTCTCTCTCTCTCACCTTGTCTCTGTCTCTCTCTGTCTCTCCCTCTCTGTGTATCTCTCTGTCTGTCTGTCTCTCTCTCTCTCCCACTGCCTCTCTGTCTGTCTCTCTCTTTCTCTCTCCCTCTGTCTTCCTTTCTCTCTGTCTCACTGTCTCCCACTCTGACTCTCTCTCCCTCTGTCTCTCTTTCTGTCTCTCTCTCTGTCTCTCTCTCACTGTCTCTCTCTCTCTCACTGTCTCTCTCTCTCTCTGTCTCTCTCTCTCTCCCTCTCTCTCTCTCTCCCTGTAACACTGTTTCCCTCTCGCTCTCTTTCACTCTGTCTCTCCCTCTGTTAATCTCTCACTCTCTCTGTCTCTCTCCCTCTCTGTCTCTCTCTCCCTCACTGTCTCTGTCTCTTACTCTCTGTCTCTCTCTCTCTCACTGTCTCTGTCTCTCTGTATCTCTCTCTCTCCCGATCTATCTCTCTCTGCCTCTCTTTCTGTCTCTCCCTCTGTCTCTCTCTCTCTCACACACACACACTCTCCCTGTCTCACTCTCTCTGTCTCTGTCTCTCTCTGTCTGTCTCTCTGTTTCTCACTTTCTCTCTCTCTCACACACACTCTCTCTGTCTCACTCTCTCTCTCTCTCTCGCTCTCTCTCTCTCACTCTGTCTCTCTCTCTCTCTGTGCCTCTCTCTCTCGTTCTGTCTCACTCTCTCTCTCTCTACCTCTCTGTCTCTCTGTCTCTCTGCCTCACTCTCTTTCCGCCTCACTCTCTTTCCGCCTCACTCTCTCTCTCTCACTGTCTGTCTCCCTCTCTCTCTCTTTCTCTGCCTCTCTCTCACTCCCTGTCTCTCTCTCTCTCACTCTCTCTGTCTCTCACTCTCAGTATCTGTCTCTCAGTCTCACTCTCTCTTCTTGTCTCTGTCTCTCTCTCTGTCTCTCCCTCTGTCTCTGTTTGTCTGTCTCTCCCTCTCTATCTCTCTCTCTTTCTCCCTCTGCCTCGCTGTCTCTCTGTCTGGCTTTCTCTTACTCTCCCATTCTGTCTCTCTCTCAGTCTGTCTTTCTCTTTGTCTCTCTCTCTCTGTCTGTCACTCTGTTTCTCTCTCTATCTCTCCCTTTGCCTCTGTCTCTCTCTCACACTCTCTCTCTGCCCCTCTCTCACTCTCTCTCTCACTTTCCCTCTCTCTCTCCCTCTGTCTCTCTCTGTCTCCCTCTGCCTCTCTTTCTCTCTCTCTCTGTCTCTCTCACTCAGTCTCTCTCTCCCTGTCCCTCTCTCTCTGACACTCTCTCTCTCTATCACTTTGTCTCTCTCTCTCTAATTCTCTCCCTCTCTCTCTCTCTCACACACACACTCTGTCTCTCTCTGTCTCCCATTCTGTCTCACTCTCTCTGTCCCTCTGTCTCTCTCTCTCTCTATCTCTCTCTCTCTGTCTCTTTCCTTCTCTGTCACTCTCTCTCTGTCACTCTCTCTCTCACTTTCTCTCTCTCTCTCTCCCTCTGTGTTTCTCTCTCAGTGTCCCAGAATCTCAGAGTCCCTGCGTCTCAGATTCTCAGTGTCCCAGAATCTCAGAGTCTCAGAGTCCTTGCGCCTCAGATTCTCTGCGTCTCAGATTCTCAGCGTCCCAGAGTCTCTGTGTCTCTGCATCTCCGAGCCTCCGCGCTCCGAATCCCTGCGTCTCAGAGACTCTGCGCATCAGAGTCTCTGCATCCCTGCGTCTCGGAATCACAGCGTCTCTGAAACTTAGCGTCGCTGCATCTCGGAGTCTCCGAGTTTCTGCTTCTCAGAGCCTCCGCGTCTCGGCGTTTCTGAGTTTCAGTGCCTCTGCGTCTCAGAGTCTCAGTGTCTCAGAGTCTCAGTGTCTCAGAGTCTCAGTGTCTCAGAGTCTCTGCATCCCTGCGTCTCGGAATCACAGCGTCTCTGCGTCTTTGTGTCTCAGAGTCTCTGCGTCTCAGCGTCTCTGATTCTCAGCATCGCTGCGTCTCTACATCTCATGCTTTCTGGGTCTTTGAGTCTCTGCGTCTCAGAGTCTCTGTCTCTCTGCGTTTCTGCGTCTCAACATCTCTGCGTCTCAGTGCCTCAGAGTCTCTGCATCTCAGCGTCTCTGCGTCTTAGAGTCTCTGCGTCCCAGCGCTCAGAGTCTCCGCGTCTCAGCGTTTCTGAGTCTCAGTGTCTCTGCGTCTCTGCGTCTCAGAGTTTCTGCGTCTCTGCGTCTCAGAGTTTCTGCGTCTCTGCGTCTCAGAGTTTCTGCGTCTCTGCGTCTCAGATTCTCTGCGTCTCTGCATCTCGGAGTCTCCGAGTCTCTGCTTCTCAGAGTCTCTGCATCTCTGCGTCTCAGCGTTTCTGCGTCTCAGCGTCACTGCATCTCAGTGTCTCTGCTTCTCAGAGTCTCCTCGTCTCTGCGCCTCAGCGTCTCTGCGTCTCAGAGTCACTGCGTCCCTGCGTCTCTGGTTCTCAGTGTTTCTGCGTCTCAGTGTCTCTGTGTCTCTGCGTCTCTGCGTCTCTGGTTCTCACTGTCTCTGCGTCTCAGTGTCTCTGCGTCTCAGGGTCTCTGCGTCTCTGGGTCTCAGTGTCTCTGCGTCTCAGTGTCTCTGCGTCTCAGGGTCATTGCGTCTCTGCATCTTTGCGTCTCAGTGTCTCTGTGTCTCGGTGTCCCTGCGTCTCTGCGTCTCAGGGTCTCAGTGACTCTGCGTCTCAGAGTCTCTGCATCTCAGTGTCTCTGCGTCTCTGGTTCTCAGTGTCTCTGCGTCTCAGTGTCTCTGCGTGTTTGAGTCTCTGCGTCTCTGGGTCTCAGTGTCTCTGCGTCTCAGTGTCTCTGCGTCTCTGGGTCTCAGTTCTCTGCGTCTCAGGTTCTCTGCTTCTCTAAGTCTCTGCGTCTCAGGGTCTCTGCTCCTCTGCGTCTCAGTGTCTCTGCTTCTCAGCTTCTCTGCGTCTCTGGGTCTCAGTGTCTCAGGATCTCTGCGTCTCTGGGTCTCAGTGTCTCTGCATCTCAGGGTCTCAGGGCCTCAGCGTCTCTGCGTCTCTGGGTCTCTGCGTCTCTGTGTCTCTGCGTCTCTGTGTCTCTGCGTCTCTGGGCCTCAGTGTCTCTGCGTCTCAGTGTCTCTGCGTCTCTGGGTCTCAGTTCTCTGCGTCTCAGGTTCTCTGCGTCTCTGCGTCCCTGCGCCTCTGCGTCTCAGTGTCTCTGCGTCTCAGTGTCTCTGCATCTCAGTGTCTCAGCGTCTCTGCGTCTCTGGGTCTCAGCGTCTCAGCGTCTCTGTGTCTCTGCGTCTCAGGGTCTCTGCGTCTCAGTGTCTCTACGTCTCTGGGTCTCAGTGTCTCGGCGTCGAAGGGTCCCTGCGCCTCTGCGTCTCAGAGTCTCTCCGTCTCAGCATCTCTGCGTCTCTGCATCTCTGGGTTGCAGCATCTCAGAGTCTCTGGGTCTCAGTGTCTCTGCGTCTCAGTGTCTCTCCGTCTCAGCGTCTCAGTGTCTCTGCGTCTCAGGTTCTCAGTATCTCTGCATCTCAGAGTCTCTGCATCTCAGTGTCTCTGCGTCTCTGGGTCTCTGCGTCTCAGTGTCTCTGCGTCTCTGTGTCTCAGTGTCTCTCCGTCTCAGCGTCTCTGCGTCTCAGTGTCTCTGCGACTCAGCGTCTCTGCGTCTCTGCGTCTCAGAGTCTCTGCGTCTCAGTGTCTCTGCGTCTCAGTGTCTCTGCGACTCAGCGTCTCTGCGTCTCTGCGTCTCAGAGTCTCTGCGACTCAGTGTCTCTGCGTCTCAGTGTCTCTGCGTCTCTGCGTCTCTGCGATTCAGTGTCTCTGCTTCTCAGTGTCTCTGCGTCTCTGCGTCTCAGGGTCTCATAGTCTCTGCGTCCCTGCATCTCAGTGTCTCTGTGTCTCAGTTTCTCAGCGTCTCATTACTCTGCGTCACTGGGTCTCAGCGTCTATGTGTTTCTGAGACTTTGGGTCTCATGGTCTCAGTTACCCTGCGTCTCTGTGTCTCTGGGTCTCAGTGTCTCAGCGTCTCTGCATCTCAGAGTCTCTGCGTCTCTGGGTCTCTGCTTCTCAGTGTCTCTGCGTCTCAGTGTCTCTGCATCTCAGTGTCTCTTCGTCTCAGAGTCTCTCCGTCTCAGCGTCTCAGCGTCTCTGCGTCTCAGAGTCTCTGCATCTCAGTGTCTCTTCGTCTCAGTGTCTCTGCGTCTCTGTGTCTCAGAGTCTCTCCGTCTCTGTGTCTCAGCGTCTCTGCGTCTCAGCGTCTCTGCATCTCAGTGTTTCTGCGTCTCTGGGTCTCTGCTTCTCAGTGTCTCTGCGTCTCAGTGTCTCTGCATCTCAGTGTCTCTTCGTCTCAGAGTCTCTCCGTCTCAGCGTCTCAGCGTCTCTGCGTCTCAGAGTCTCTGCATCTCAGTGTCTCTTCGTCTCAGTGTCTCTGCGTCTCTGTGTCTCAGAGTCTCTCCGTCTCTGTGTCTCAGCGTCTCTGCGTCTCAGCGTCTCTGCATCTCAGTGTTTCTGCGTCTCTGCACCTCTGGGTTGCAGCGTCTCAGAGTGTCTGTGTCTCAGTGTCTCTGGGTCTCAGTATCTCTGCGTGTCAGTGTCTCTGCATCTCTATATCTCTGTGTCTCTCCGTCTCAGGGTCTCAGTGTCTCTGCGTCTCAGAGTCTCTGCATCTCAGTGTCTCCGCGTCACTGCGTCTCTGGGTCTCAGTGTCTCTACGTCTCAGCGTCTCTACGTCTCAGCGTCTCTGGGTCTCAGTGTCTCTGCCTCTCAGGATCTCTGCGTCTCTGCGTCTCAGAGAATCTGCATCTCAGAGTCTCAAAGTCTCAGTGTCTCTGCGTCTCAGAGTGTCTGCGTCTCTGCATCTCTGGGACTCTGTGTCTCTGCGTCTCAGGGTCTCAGCATCTCAGAGTCTCTGCGTCTCAGAGTCTCACGGTCTCTGCGTCTCTGGGTCTCAGTGTCTCTGCGTCTCGGGTTTCAGCGTCTCTGCGTCTCAGGGTCTCTGCATCTCAGTGTCTCTGATTCTCAGTGCCTCTGCGTCTCTGTGTCTCAGAGTCTCTGGGTCCCAGGGTCTCTGCGTCTCAGCGTCTCAGCGACTCAGTGTCTCTGAGTCTCTGCGCCTCTGCGTTTCTGGGTCTCAGGGTCTCTGCGTCTCAGTGTGTCTGGGTCGCTGTGTCTCTGCGTCTCTGGGTCTCAGTGTCTCTGCGTCTCTGGGTCTCTGCGTGTCTGCGTCTCTGCGTCTCTGAGTCTCTGCGCCTCAGAGTCTCTGCGTCTCATAGTCTCTGCGTCTCTGGGTCTCAGAGTATCTGCGTCTATGAGTCTCTGCATCTCAGTGTCTCTGCGTCTCAGTGTCTCAGTGTCTCAGTTACTCTGCATCTCTGGGTCTCAGCGTCTATCCGTCTCAGTGTCTTTGGGTGTCATAGTCTCTGCCTCTCTGCATCTCTGTGTCTCTGGGTCTCAGGGTCTCAGCGCGTCTGCGTCTCAGAGTCTCTGTGTCTCTGCATCTCAGAGCCTCTGCGTCTCAGAGTCTCTGGGTCTCAGTGTCTCTGTGTCTAAGAACCTCTGTGTCTCAGAGTTTCAGCATCTCCGAGTCTCTGGGTCTCAGTGTCTCTGCGTCTCAGAGTCTCTGCGTCTCAGGCTTTAGGCGTCTCTGGGTCTCTGGGTCTCAGCGTCTATGCGTCTCAGAGTCTTTGTGTCTCATAGTGTCTGCCTCTCTGTGTCTCTAGGTCTCAGTGTTTCTGCGTCTCAGGTTCTCTGCGTCTCTGCGTCTCTGGGCCTCAGTGTCTCTGCGTCTCAGGGTCTCTGCGTCTCTGCATCTCAGGGTCTCTACGCCTCTGCGTCTCAGAGTCTCTGAGTTTCTGCGTCTCTGCGTCTTTGGGTATCAGTGTCTCTGCGTCTCTGCGTCTCTGGGACTCTTTGTCTCTGCGTCTTTGGGTCTCTTCATCTCAGAGTCTCTGCGTCTCAGTGTCTCTGCGTCTCTGCGTCTCTGCGTCTCTGCGTCTCTGGGCCTCAGTATCTCTGCGTCTCGGGTTTCTGCGTCTCTGCGTCCCAGTGTCTCTGCGTCTCTGTGTTTCGGCGTCTCTGGGTCTCAGGGTCTCTGCATCTCAGAGTCTCTGGGTCGCTGCGTCTCTGCATCTCTGGGTCTCAGTGACTCTGCGCCTCAGTGTATCTGCGTCTCAGGGTCTCTGCGTCTCTGCGTCTCAGGGTCTCTGCTTCTCAGTGTCTCTGCGTCTCTGGGTCTCAGCGTCTGTGTGTCTCAGATTACCTGCGTCTCATAGTGTCTGCGTCTCAGGTTCTCTGCGTCTCTGGGACTCAGTGTTTCTGCATCTCAGGGTCTCTGAGTCTCTGCGTCTCAGGGTCTCTGCGTCTCAGCGTCTCAGCGTCTCAGTGTCTCAGGGTCTCTGCGTCTCTGCGTCTCAGGATCTCTGTGTGTCAGAGTCTCTGCGTCTCAGAGTCTCTACGTCTCAGTGTCTCTGCGTCTCAGTGTCACTGCGTCTCTGCGTCTCTGTGTCTCAGAGTCTCTGCGTCTCAGTGCCTCTGCGTCTCTGCGTCTCTGCGTCTCTGCGTCTCTGGGTCTCACTGTCTCTGAGTCTCTGAGTCTCTGAGTCTCAGAGTCTCTGCATCTCTGCGTCTCAGGGTCTCTGCGTCTCTGCGTCTCAGAGTCTCTGCGTCTCTGGGTCCCAGGCTCAGTGCGTGTCAGCGTCTCTGAGTCTGTGTCTCTGCGCCTCTGCGTCTCAGGGTCTCTGCGTCTCAGGTTCTCTGTGTCTCTGCGTCTCAGGGTCTCTGCGTATCTGCGTGTCTGCGTCTCAGAGTCTCTGCGTCTCAGTGTCTCTGCGTCCGTGCGTCTCTGCGTCTCAGCGTGTCTGCGTCTCAGTGTCTCTGGGTCTCAGTGTCTCTGCCTCTCAGTATATCTGCGTCTCTGCGTCTCAGAGTCTCTGCGTGTCTGTGTCTCTTCGTCTCTGGGTCCCAGGGTCTCTGCGTCTCAGCGTCTCTGCGACTCAGTGTCTCTGCTTTTCAGTTGTCTCTGCTTCTCAGTGTCTGTGCGTCTCTGCGCCTCTGCGTTTCTGGGTCTCAGGGACTTTGCGTCTCAGAGTCTCTGGGTTGCTGCATCTCTGCGTCTCTGCATCTCTGGGTCTCAGCGTCACTACGTCTCAGTGTATCTGTGTCTCAGGGTTTCAGCGTCACTGCATCTCTGAGTCTCTGCGTCTCTGCATCTCAGTGTCTCTGCGTCTCAGTGTCTCTGCGTCTCAGCGTCTCTGGGTCTCAGTGTCTCTGCGTCTCTGCATCTCTGGGTCTCAGCGTCTCTGCGTCTCAGTGTATCTGCGTCTCAGTGTCTCTGCGTCTCTGCATCTCTGCGTCTGAGTGTCTCTGCGTCTCAGCGTCTCTGTGTCGCTGCCTCTTTGCGTCTCAGTGTCTCTGCGTCCCTGTGTCTCAGAGTCTCTGCGTCTCAGTGTCTCTGCATCTGTGCGTCTCAGGGCCTCTGCGTCTCTGCGTCTCTGGGTTCAGTGTCTCTGTGTCTCGAGTTTCTGCGTCTCTGCGTCTCTGCGTCTCTGCGTCTCAGGGTCTCTGCCTCTCTGCGTCTCAGGGTCTCTGCGTCTCTGGGTCTCAGAGTCTCGGCGTCTCTGCGTCTCAGCGTCTCTGCGACTCAGTGCCTCTGCTTCTCAGAGTCTCTGCGTTTCAGTGTCTCTGCGTCTCTGCGCCTCTGCGTTTCTGGGTCTCAGGGTCTCTGCGTCTCTGCGTCTCTGCATCTCTGGGTCTCAGCGTCTCTGCGTCTCAGTGTATCTGCGTCTCAGGGTCTCTGCGTCTCTGTGTCTCAGAGTCTCTGCGTCTCAGCGTCTCTGTGTCGCTGCCTCTTTGCGTCTCAGTGTCTCTGCGTCCCTGTGTCTCAGAGTCTCTGCGTCTCAGTGTCTCTGTGTCGCTGCCTCTTTGCGTCTCAGTGTCTCTGCGTCCCTGTGTCTCAGAGTCTCTGCGTCTCAGTGTCTCTGTGTCGCTGCCTCTTTGCGTCTCAGTGTCTCTGCGTCCCTGTGTCTCAGAGTCTCTGTGTCTCAGAGTCTCTGCGTCTCAGCGTCTCTGTGTCGCTGCCTCTTTGCGTCTCAGTGTCTCTGCGTCCCTGTGTCTCAGAGTCTCTGCGTCTCAGTGTCTCTGCATCTGTGCGTCTCAGGGCCTCTGCGTCTCTGGGTTCAGTGTCTCTGTGTCTCGAGTTTCTGCGTCTCTGCGTCTCTGCGTCTCTGCGTCTCAGGGTCTCTGCCTCTCTGCGTCTCAGGGTCTCTGCGTCTCTGGGTCTCAGAGTCTCGGCGTCTCTGCGTCTCAGCGTCTCTGCGACTCAGTGCCTCTGCTTCTCAGAGTCTCTGCGTTTCAGTGTCTCTGCGTCTCTGCGCCTCTGCGTTTCTGGGTCTCAGGGTCTCTGCGTCTCTGCGTCTCTGCATCTCTGGGTCTCAGCGTCTATGCGTCTCAGGTTCTCTGCGTCTCATAGTCTCTGCCTCTCTGTGTCTCAGGGTCTCTGCGTCTCAGGTTTTCTGCCTCTCTGCGTCTCTGGGACTCAGTGTCTCTGCGTCTCAGGGTCTCTGCGTCTCAGGGTCTCTGCGTCTCAACGTCTCAGAGTCTCTGCGGCTCAGAGTCTCTGGGTCTCAGTGTCTCTGCGTCTCAGTGTCTCTGCGTCTCAGCCTCTCCGGATCTCTGCGTCTCTGCGTCTCAGAGTCTCTGCGTCTCTGGGTCTCAGTGTCTCAGTGTCTCTGCGTCTCTGCATCTCTGGGTCTCATTGTCTCTGCGTCTCAGTGTATCTGCGTCTCAGTGTCTCTGCGTCTCTGCATCTCTGCGTCTGAGTGTCTCTGCGTCTCAGTGTCTCAGCGTCTATGCGTCTCTGCGTCTTGGGTCTCAGCGTCTCTGCGTCTCATAGTCTCTGCCTCTCTGGGTCTCAGGGTCTCTGCGTCTCAGGCTCTCTTTTTCTCTGCGTCTCTGGGACTCAGTGTCTCTGCGTCTCAGGGTCTCTGTCACTCAGAGTCTCTGCGTCTCTGCGTCTCAGAGTCTCTGCGTCTCAGTGTCTCTGCGTCTCAGCGTCTCTGGGTCTCAGTGTCTCTGTGTCTCAGGATCTCTGCGTCTCTGCGTCTCTGGGTCTCTTCATCTCTGGGTCCGAGGGTCTCTGCTTCTCAGCGTCTCTGCGTCTCAGTGCCTCTGCTTCTCAGTGTCTCTGCGTCTCAGTGTCTCTGCGTCTCTGCTCCTCTGCGTTTCTGGGTCTCAGAGTCTCTGCATCTCTGGGTCTCAGCGTCTCTGCGTCTCTGGGTCTCAGTGTCTCTGCCTCTCAGGATCTCTGCGCCTCTGCGTCTCAGAGTCTCTGCGTCTCAGTGTCTCTGCGTCTCAGTGTCTCTGTGTCTCAGTGTCTCTGCGTCTCAGCGTCTCTGGGTCTCAGTGTCTCTGCCTCTCAGGATCTCTGCGCCTCTGCGTCTCAGAGTCTCTGCGTCTCAGTGTCACTGCGTCTCGGCGTCTCAGCGTCTCTGTGTCTCAGTGCCTCAGCGTCTCTGTGTCTCAGAGTCTCAGAGTCTCTGCGTCTCTTTGCCTCTGGGACCCAGGGTGTCTGCGTCTCAGCGTCTCTGCGTCTCAGTGTCTCTGCGTTTCAGCCTCTCAGCATTTCTGCGTCTCAGTGTCTTTGCGTCTCAGCGTCTCTGGGTCTCAGGGTCTCTTCGTCTCAGGTTCTCTGCGCCTCAGCGTCTCAGCGCCTCTGCCTCTCTGCGTCTCAGTGTCTCTGTGTCCCTGTGTTTCAGAGTGTCTGCGTCTCAGCGTCTCTGCGCTTCTGCGTCTCAGAGTCTGTGGATCTCAGTGTCTCTGCGTCTCTGCGTCTCAGAGTCTGTGGGTCTCAGTGTCTCTGCGTCTCTGCGTCTCAGAGTCTCTGCGTCTCAGAGTCTCTGCGTCTCAGAGTCTCTGCGTCTCAGAGTCTCTGCGTCTCAGAGTCTCTGCGTCTCAGAGTCTCTGCGACTCTGAGTCTCAGGGTCTCTGCTTCTCGGAGTCTGTGGGTCACTGCGTCTCTGGGTCTCAGTGTCTCTGCGTCTCAGTGTATCTGCGTCTCAGGGTCTCTGCCTCTCTGTGTCTCAGGTTCTCTACGTCTCAGGTTTTCTGCCTCTCTGCGTCTCTGCGTCTCTGGGACTCTGCGTCTCAACGTCTCAGTGTCTCTGCGTCTCAGTGTCTCGGCGTCTCAGTGTCTCTGCATCTCTGCATCTCAGAGTCTATGCGTCTCAGGGTCCATGCGTCTCAGCGTCTCAGGGTCTCTGTGTCTCAGAGTCCCTGCGTCTCTGCGTCTCAGTGTCTCAGTGTCTCTGCGTCTCTGGATCTCAGCGTCTCAGCGTCTCTGCGTCTCATGGTCTCTGCCTCTCTGCGTCTCTGTGTCTCTGGATCTCAGTGTCTCTGCGTCTCAGCGTCTCAGAGTCTCTGCGTCTCATGGTCTCTGCCTCTCTGCGTCTCTGTGTCTCTGGATCTCAGTGTCTCTGCGTCTCTGGGTCTCAGTGTCTCTGCGTCTCAGTGTCTCGGCGTCTCAGTGTCTCTGCATCTCTGCGTCTCAGAGTCTATGCGTCTCAGGGTCCGTGCGTCTCAGCGTCTCAGGGTCTCTGTGTCTCAGAGTCCCTGCGTCTCTGCGTCTCAGTGTCTCAGCGTCTCAGTGTCTCTGCGTCTCTGGATCTCAGCGTCTCAGCGTCTCATGGTCTCTGCCTCTCTGCGTCTCTGTGTCTCTGGATCTCAGTGTCTCTGCATCTCTGGGTCTCAGCGTCTATGCGTCTCAGAGTCTCTGGGTCTCATGGTCTCCGCCTCTCTGCGTCTCTGTGTCTCTGCGTCTCAGTGTCTCCGATCTCAGGGTCTCTGCGTCTCAGTGTCTCTGCGTCCGTGCGTCTCTGCGTCTCAGTGTCTCAGCGTCTCTGCGTCTCAGTGTCTCTGCATCTCAGTGTCTCTGCGTCTCTGCATCTCTGGGTCTCAGTGTCTCTGCGTCTCAGGGTCTCTGCGTCTCTGCGTCTCAGAGTCTCTGCGTCTCAGTGTCTCTGCGTCTCAGTGTCTCTGCGTCTATGCGTCTCTGCGTCTCGTCTCAGCGTCTATGCGTCTCAGAGTCTCTGCGTCTCATAGTCTCTACCTCTCTGGGTCTCAGGGTATCAGCGTCTCAGGTTCTCTTTTTCTCTGCGTCTCTGGGACTCAGTGTCTCTGCGTCTCAGGATCTCTGTGTCTCAGCGTCTCTGCGTCTCAGAGACTCTGGGTCTCAGTGTCTCTGCGTCTCTGCACCTCAGAGTCTCTGCATCTCAGGGTCTCTGCGTCTCAGCGTCTCTGGGTCTCAGTGTCTCTGCCTCTCAGGATCTCTGCGTCTCTGTGTCTCAGAGTCTCTGCATCTCAGTGTCTCTGCGTCTCAGTGTCTCAGGGAGTCTGCGACTCTGCATCTCTGGGTCTCGCTGTCTCTGAGTCTCAGAGTCTCTGCGTCTCTGCGTCCCTGCTTCTCAGGATCTCTGCGTCTCAGTGTCTCTGCGTCTCAGCGTCTCTGCGTCTCAGTGTCTCTGCGTCTCAGCGTCTCTGCGTCTCTGCATCTCTCGGTCTCAGTGTCGCTGCGTCTCAGGGTCTCTACGCCTCTGCGTCTCAGAGTCTGTGAGTTTCTGCATCTCTGCGTGTCTGGGTCTCAGTGTCTCTGCGTCTCTGCGTCTCAGGGTCTCAGTGTCTCTGCGTCTCAGGGTCTCTGCGTCTCAGAGTTTCTGCGTCTCAGTGTCTCTGCGTCTCAGTGTCTCTGCGTCTCAGAGTCTCTGTGTCTCAGAGTCTCTGGGTCTCAGTGTCTCTGCGTCTCAGCGCCTCTGCGACTCAGTGTCTCTGCTTCTCAGTGTCTCTGCGCCTCTGCGTCTCTGCGCCTCTGCGACTCTGGGTCTCAGGGTCTCTGCGTCTCGGAGTCTGTGGGTCACTGCGTCTCTGGGTCTCAGTGTCTCTGCGTCTCTGCATCTCTGGGTCTCAGCGTCTCTGCGTTTCAGTGTATCTGCGTCTCAGGGTCTCTGTGTCTCTGTGTCTCAGAGGCTATGCGTCTCTGCGTCTCAGGGTCTCTGCGTCTCAGGTTCTCTGTGTCTCTGCATCTCAGCGTCTCTGCGTCTCTGCGTCTCTGGGTCTCAGTGTCTCTGCGTCTCTGCATCTCTGGGTCTCAGCGTCTCTGCGTTTCAGTGTATCTGCGTCTCAGGGTCTCTGTGTCTCTGTGTCTCAGAGGCTATGCGTCTCTGCGTCTCAGGGTCTCTGCGTCTCAGGTTCTCTGTGTCTCTGCATCTCAGCGTCTCTGCGTCTCTGCCTCTTTGCGTCTCAGTGTCTCTGCGTCCCTGTGTCTCAGAGTCTCTGCGTCTCAGAGTCTCTGCATCTGTGCGTCTCAGGGCCTCTGCGTCTCTGCGTCTCAGGGTCTCTGCGTCTCTGCGTCTCAGAGTCTCTGCGTCTCTGGGTCTCAGTGTCTCTGCTCCTCAGTGTCTCTGCGTCTCTGCGTCTCTGGGTCTCAGTGTCTCTGCGTCTCAGGGTCTCGGCGTCTCAGAGTCTCTGCGTCTCTGTGTCTCTGCGTCTCTGCGCCTCTGGGTCTCAGGGTCTCTGCTCCTCAGTGTCTCTGTGTCTCTGCGTCTCTGGGTCTCAGTGTCTCTGCGTCTCAGGGTCTCTGCGTCTCAGAGTCTCTGCGTCTCAGTGTCTCTGAGTCTCTGAGTCTCTGTGTCTCAGCGTCTCTGCGTCTCTGGGTCTCAGCGCCTCTGCGACTCAGTGTCTCTGCTTCTCAGTGTCTCAGT
This sequence comes from Carcharhinus amblyrhynchos, assembly GCF_965287045.1. Taxonomy (NCBI): domain Eukaryota; kingdom Metazoa; phylum Chordata; class Chondrichthyes; order Carcharhiniformes; family Carcharhinidae; genus Carcharhinus; species Carcharhinus amblyrhynchos. Next base: position 238,865 of record NW_027649924.1, on the reverse strand, counting down.
GTCTCTGCGTCTCTGCATCTCAGTGCATCTGCGTCTCAGGGTCTCTGCGTCTGTGTGTCTCAGAGTCTATGCGTCTCTGCGTCTCAGTGTCTCTGGGTCTCAGGGTCTCTGCGTCTCAGGTTCTCTGTGTCTCTGCGTCTCAGCGTCTCTGCTTCTCTGCCTCTTTGCGTCTCAGTGTCTCTGCGTCCTTGTGTCTCAGAGTCTCTGCGTCTCAGAGTCTCTGCATCTGTGCGTCTCAGGGCCTCTGCGTCTCTGCGTCTCTGGGTCTCAGCGTCTCAGGGTCTCTGCCTCTCTGCGTCTCAGGGTCTCTGCGTCTCTGCGTCTCAGAGTCTCAGCGTCCCTGGGTCTCAGTGTCTCTGCTCCTCAGTGTCTCTGCGTCTCTGCGTCTCTGGGTCTCAGTGTCTCTGCGTCTCAGGGTCTCTGCGTCTCAGAGTCTCTGCGTCTCTGTGTCTCTGCGTCTCTGTGTCTCTGTGTCTCTGCATCTCTGCGTCTCTGGGTCTCAGTATCTCTGCGTCTCTGCATCTCTGGGCCTCAGCGCCTCTGCGTCTCAGTGTATCTGCGTCTCAGGTTCTCTGCGTCTCATAATCTCTGCCTCTCTGTGTCTCAGGGTCTCTGCGTCTCAGGTTTTCTGCCTCTCTGCGTCTCTGCGTCTCTGGGACTCAGTGTCTCTGCGTCTCAGGGTCTCTGCGTCTCAGGGTCTCTGCGTCTCAACGTCTCAGAGTCTCTGTGTCTCAGAGTCTCTGCGGCTCAGAGTCTCTGTGTCTCAGTGTCTCTGCGTCTCAACGTCTCAGAGTCTCTGTGTCTCAGAGTCTCTGTGTCTCAGAGTCTCTGCGGCTCAGAGTCTCTGCGTCTCAGGGTCTCTGCGTCTCAACGTCTCAGAGTCTCTGTGTCTCAGAGTCTCTGCGGCTCAGAGTCTCTGGGTCTCAGTGTCTCTGCGTCTCAGTGTCTCGGCGTCTCAGTGTCTCTGCATCTCTGCGTCTCAGAGTCTATGCGTCTCAGGGTCCGTGCATCTCAGCGTCTCAGGGTCTCTGTGTCTCAGAGTCCCTGCGTCTCTGCGTCTCAGTATCTCAGCATCTCAGTTACTCTGCGTCTCTGGATCTCAGCGTCTCAGCGTCTCAGAGTCTCTGCGTCTCTTGGTCTCTGCCTCTCTGCGTCTCTGTGTCTCTGGATCTCAGTGTCTCTGCGTCTCTGGGTCTCAGAGTCTCTGCGTCTCTTGGTCTCTGCCTCTCTGCGTCTCTGTGTCTCTGGATCTCAGTGTCTCTGCGTCTCTGGGTCTCAGAGTCTCTGCGTCTCATGGTCTCTGCCTCTCTGCGTCTCTGTGTCTCTGGATCTCAGTGTCTCTGCGTCTCTGGGTCTCAGTGTCTCTGCGTCTCAGTGTCTCAGCGTTCAGTTACTCTGCATCTCTGGGTCTCAGCGTCTTTGCGTCTCAGAGTCTCTGGGTCTCATGGTCTCCGCCTCTCTGCGTCTCTGTGTCTCTGCGTCTCTGGGTCTCAGTGTCTCCGCATCTCAGGGTCTCTGCGTCTCAGTGTCTCTGCGTCTCAGTGTCTCTGCGTCTCAGTGTCTCAGCGTCTCTGCGTCTCAGTGTCTCTGCGTCTCAGCATCTCTGGGTTGCAGCGTCTCAGAATCTCTGTGTCTCAGTGTCTCTGCGTCTCTGCATCTCTGGGTCTCAGTGTCTCTGCGTCTCAGGGTCTCAGTGTCTCTGCGTCTCAGTGTCTCTGCGTCTCAGTGTCTCTGCGTCTATGCGTCTCTGCGACTTTGGGTCTCAGCGTCTCTGGGTCTCAGGGTCTCTGCGCCTCAGGTTCTCTGCGTCTCTGGGACTCTGTCTCTGCGTCTCAGGGTCTCTGCGTCTCAGCGTCTCAGGGTCTCTGCGTCTCTGTGTCTCAGAGTCTCTGCGTCTCTGCGTCTCAGTGTCTCTGCGTCTCAGGGCCTCTGCGTCTCAGCGTGTGTGCGTCTCAGTGCCTCTGCATCTCAGTGTCTCTGCGTCTCAGCGTCTCTGGGTCTCAGTGTCTCTGCCTCTCATTATATCTGCGTCTCTGCGTCTCAGAGTCTCTGCGTGTCTGTGTCTCTTCGTCTCTGGGTCCCAGGGTCTCTGCGTCTCAGCGTCTCTGCGACTCAGTGTCTCTGCTTTTCAGTCGTCTCTGCTTCTCAGTGTCTGTGCGTCTCTGTATCTGTGTCTCAGGGTCTCAGCGTCACTGCATCTCAGAGTCTCTGCGTCGCTGCATCTCAGTGTCTCTGCGTCTCAGTATCTCTGCGTCTCAGCGTCTCTGGGTCTCAGTGTCTCTGCGTCTCTGCATCTCTGGGTCTCAGCGTCTCTGCGTCTCAGTGTATCTGCGTCTCAGTGTCTCTGCGTCTCTGCATCTCTGCGTCTCAGCGTCTCTGTGTCGCTGCCTCTTTGCGTCTCAGTGTCTCTGCGTCCCTGTGTCTCAGAGTCTCTGCGTCTCAGTGTCTCTGCATCTGTGCGTCTCAGGGTCTCTGCGTCTCTGCGTCTCAGGGTCTCTGCCTCTCTGCGTCTCAGAGTCTCAGCGTCCCTGGGTCTCAGTGTCTCTGCTCCTCAGTGTCTCTGCGTCTCTGCGTCTCTGGGTCTCAGTGTCTCTGCTCCTCAGTGTCTCTGAGTCTCTGCGTCTCTGCGTCTCTGGGTCTCTGCGTCTCAGAGTCTCTGCGTCTCTGTGTCTCTGTGTCTCTGCATCTCTGCGTCTCTGGGTCTCAGTATCTCTGCGTCTCTGCATCTCTGGGCCTCAGCGCCTCTGCGTCTCAGTGTATCTGCGTCTCAGGTTCTCTGCGTCTCATAATCTCTGCCTCTCTGTGTCTCAGGGTCTCTGCGTCTCAGGTTTTCTGCCTCTCTGCGTCTCTGCGTCTCTGGGACTCAGTGTCTCTGCGTCTCAGGGTCTCTGCGTCTCAGGGTCTCTGCGTCTCAGGGTCTCTGCGTCTCAGGGTCTCTGCGTCTCAGGGTCTCTGCGTCTCAACGTCTCAGAGTCTCTGTGTCTCAGAGTCTCTGCGGCTCAGAGTCTCTGTGTCTCAGTGTCTCTGCGTCTCAGTGTCTCGGCGTCTCAGTGTCTCTGCATCTCTGCGTCTCAGTGTCTCGGCGTCTCAGTGTCTCTGCATCTCTGCGTCTCAGAGTCTATGCGTCTCAGGGTCCGTGCATCTCAGCGTCTCAGGGTCTCTGTGTCTCAGAGTCCCTGCGTCTCTGCGTCTCAGTATCTCAGCATCTCAGTTACTCTGCGTCTCTGGATCTCAGCGTCTCAGCGTCTCAGAGTCTCTGCGTCTCTTGGTCTCTGCCTCTCTGCGTCTCTGTGTCTCTGGATCTCAGAGTCTCTGCGTCTCATGGTCTCTGCCTCTCTGCGTCTCTGTGTCTCTGGATCTCAGTGTCTCTGCGTCTCTGGGTCTCAGTGTCTCTGCGTCTCAGTGTCTCTGCGTCTCAGTGTCTCTGCGTCTCTGCGTCTCAGTGTCTCTGCGTCTCAGTGTCTCAGCGTTCAGTTAATCTGCATCTCTGGGTCTCAGCGTCTATGCGTCTCAGAGTCTCTGGGTCTCATGGTCTCCACCTCTCTGCGTCTCTGTGTCTCTGCGTCTCTGGGTCTCAGTGTCTCCGCATCTCAGAGTCTCTGCGTCTCAGTGTCTCTGCGTCCGTGCATCTCTGGGTTGCAGCGTCTCAGAATCTCTGGGTCTCAGAGTCTCTGCGTCTCAGTGTCTCTGCGTCTCAGTGTCTCTGCGTCTATGCGTCTCTGTGTCTCGTCTCAGCGTCTATGCGTCTCAGAGTCTCTGCGTCTCATAGTCTCTACCTCTCTGGGTCTCAGGGTATCAGCGTCTCAGGTTCTCTTTTTCTCTGCGTCTCTGGGACTCAGTGTCTCTGCGTCTCAGGATCTCTGTGTCTCAGCGTCTCTGCGTCTCTGCCTCTCAGGATCTCTGCGTCTCTGTGTCTCAGAGTCTCTGCGTCTCAGTGTCTCAGGGTGTCTGCGACTCTGCGTCTCTGGGTCTCACTGTCTCTGATTCTCAGAGCCTCTGCGTCCCTGCTTCTCAGGGTCTCTGCGTCTCAGTGTCTCTGCGTCTCTGCGTCTCTCGGTCTCAGTGTCGCTGCGTCTCAGGGTCTCTACGCCTCTGCGTCTCAGAGTCTGTGAGTTTCTGCATCTCTGCGTGTCTGGGTCTCAGTGTCTCTGCGTCTCTGTGTCTCTGCGTCTCAGAGTCTCTGCGTCTCTGCGTCTCTGGGTCTCAGTGTCTCTGTGTCTCTTCGTCTCTGGGCCCCAGGGTCTCTGCGTCTCAGTGTCTCTGCGACTCAGTGTCTCTGCTTCTCAGTGTCTCTGCGTCTCAGTGTCTCTGCGTCTCAGTGTCTATGCGTTTCTGCGTCTCTGCATCTCTGGGTCTCAGCGTCTCTGCGTCTCAGAGTCTCTGCGTCTCTGCGTCTCTGGGTCTCAGTGTCTCTGTGTCTCTTCGTCTCTGGGCCCCAGGGTCTCTGCGTCTCAGCGTCTCTGCGACTCAGTGTCTCTGCTTCTCAGTGTCTCTGCGTCTCAGTGTCTCTGCGTCTCAGTGTCTATGCGTTTCTGCGTCTCTGCCTCTCTGGGTCTCAGGGTCTCTGCGTCTCGGGGACTCAGTGTCTCTGCGTCTCAGGGTCTCTGCGTCTCAGGGTCTCAGAGTCTCTGCGTCTCAGGGTCTCTGCGTCTCAGGGTCTCTGAGTCTCTGCGCCTCAGTGTCTCTGCGTCTCTGCGCCTCAGGGCCTCTGCGTCTCAGCGTGTCTGCGTCTCAGTGTCTCTGCATCTCAGCGTCTCTGGGTTCAGTGTCTCTGTGTCTCAGGATCGCTGTGTCTCTGCGTCTCAGAGTCTCTGCGTCTCTGTGTCTCTTCATCTCTGGGTCCCAGGGTCTCTGCGTCTCAGCGTCTCTGCGACTCAGTGCCTGTGCTTCTCAGTGTCTCTGCGTCTCAGTGTCTCTGCGTCTCTGCTCCTCTGCGTTTCTGGGTCTCAGGCTCTCTGCGTCTCTGAGTCTCTGCATCTCTGGGTCTCAGCGTCTCTGCGTCTCAGTGTATCTGCGTCTCAGGGTCTCTGCGTCTCAGAGTCTCGGCGTCTCTGCATCTCAGTGTCTCTGCGTCTCAGCGTCTCTGGGTCTCCGTGTCTCTGCCTCTCAGGATCTCTGCGCCTCTGCGTCTCAGAGTCTCTGCGTCTCAGTGTCACTGCGTCTCTGCGCCTCTGCGTCTCTGTGTCTGAGTCTCTGTGTCTCAGTGTCTCTGCGTCTCTGTGCCTCAGTGTCTCAGTGAACCTGTGTCTCAGTGTCTCAGAGTCTCAGTGTCTCAGAGTCTCAGTGTCTCAGTTTCTCTGTGCCTCAGTGTCTCAGTGTGTCAGTGTCTCAGAGTCAGTGTATCTGTGTCACAGTGTCTCAGTGTCTCTGTGTCTAAGTATCTCAATGTCTCAGTGTCTCTGTGTATCTGTGCCTCGGTGTCTCATTGTCCCAGAGTCTCAGTGTCTCAGAGTCTAAGTGTCACTGTGTCTCAGGGTCTCAGTGTCTCTGTGTCTCTGTGCCTCAGTGTCTCCGTGTCTCAGTGTCTCAGAGTATCTGTGTCACGGTGTCTCAGTGTCTCTGTCTCTCAGTATCTCAGTGTCTCTGTGTCTCAGTGTCTCTGTGTATCAGTGGCTCAGTGTCTCTGAGTCTCAGTGTCTCTGTGTCTCAGTGTCTCTTGCCTCAGTGTCTCAGAGTTTCAGTGTCTCTGTGTTTCAGTGTCTCTGTGTCTCTATGTACAGTGTCTCTGTGTCTCTGCGCCTCTGTGTCTCAGTGTCTCAGAGTGTCAGTATCTCAGTGTCTCTGTGCCTCAGTGTTTCTGCGTCTCAGTGTCTCTGTGTCTCTGCGTCTCTGCGTCTCTGGTTCTCACTGTCTCTGCGTCTCAGTGTCTCTGCGTCTCAGGGTCTCTGCGTCTCTGGGTCTCAGTGTCTCTGCGTCTCAGTGTCTCTGCGTCTCAGGGTCATTGCGTCTCTGCATCTTTGCGTCTCAGTGTCTCTGTGTCTCGGTGTCCCTGCGTCTCTGCGTCTCAGGGTCTCAGTGACTCTGCGTCTCAGAGTCTCTGCATCTCAGTGTCTCTGCGTCTCTGGTTCTCAGTGTCTCTGCGTCTCAGTGTCTCTGCGTGTTTGAGTCTCTGCGTCTCTGGGTCTCAGTGTCTCTGCGTCTCAGTGTCTCTGCGTCTCTGGGTCTCAGTTCTCTGCGTCTCAGGTTCTCTGCTTCTCTAAGTCTCTGCGTCTCAGGGTCTCTGCTCCTCTGCGTCTCAGTGTCTCTGCTTCTCAGCTTCTCTGCGTCTCTGGGTCTCAGTGTCTCAGGATCTCTGCGTCTCTGGGTCTCAGTGTCTCTGCATCTCAGGGTCTCAGGGCCTCAGCGTCTCTGCGTCTCTGGGTCTCTGCGTCTCTGTGTCTCTGCGTCTCTGTGTCTCTGCGTCTCTGGGCCTCAGTGTCTCTGCGTCTCAGTGTCTCTGCGTCTCTGGGTCTCAGTTCTCTGCGTCTCAGGTTCTCTGCGTCTCTGCGTCCCTGCGCCTCTGCGTCTCAGTGTCTCTGCGTCTCAGTGTCTCTGCATCTCAGTGTCTCAGCGTCTCTGCGTCTCTGGGTCTCAGCGTCTCAGCGTCTCTGTGTCTCTGCGTCTCAGGGTCTCTGCGTCTCAGTGTCTCTACGTCTCTGGGTCTCAGTGTCTCGGCGTCGAAGGGTCCCTGCGCCTCTGCGTCTCAGAGTCTCTCCGTCTCAGCATCTCTGCGTCTCTGCATCTCTGGGTTGCAGCATCTCAGAGTCTCTGGGTCTCAGTGTCTCTGCGTCTCAGTGTCTCTCCGTCTCAGCGTCTCAGTGTCTCTGCGTCTCAGGTTCTCAGTATCTCTGCATCTCAGAGTCTCTGCATCTCAGTGTCTCTGCGTCTCTGGGTCTCTGCGTCTCAGTGTCTCTGCGTCTCTGTGTCTCAGTGTCTCTCCGTCTCAGCGTCTCTGCGTCTCAGTGTCTCTGCGACTCAGCGTCTCTGCGTCTCTGCGTCTCAGAGTCTCTGCGTCTCAGTGTCTCTGTGTCTCAGTGTCTCTGCGACTCAGCGTCTCTGCGTCTCTGCGTCTCAGAGTCTCTGCGACTCAGTGTCTCTGCGTCTCAGTGTCTCTGCGTCTCTGCGTCTCTGCGATTCAGTGTCTCTGCTTCTCAGTGTCTCTGCGTCTCTGCGTCTCAGGGTCTCATAGTCTCTGCGTCCCTGCATCTCAGTGTCTCTGTGTCTCAGTTTCTCAGCGTCTCATTACTCTGCGTCACTGGGTCTCAGCGTCTATGTGTTTCTGAGACTTTGGGTCTCATGGTCTCAGTTACCCTGCGTCTCTGTGTCTCTGGGTCTCAGTGTCTCAGCGTCTCTGCATCTCAGAGTCTCTGCGTCTCTGGGTCTCTGCTTCTCAGTGTCTCTGCGTCTCAGTGTCTCTGCATCTCAGTGTCTCTTCGTCTCAGAGTCTCTCCGTCTCAGCGTCTCAGCGTCTCTGCGTCTCAGAGTCTCTGCATCTCAGTGTCTCTTCGTCTCAGTGTCTCTGCGTCTCTGTGTCTCAGAGTCTCTCCGTCTCTGTGTCTCAGCGTCTCTGCGTCTCAGCGTCTCTGCATCTCAGTGTTTCTGCGTCTCTGCACCTCTGGGTTGCAGCGTCTCAGAGTGTCTGTGTCTCAGTGTCTCTGGGTCTCAGTATCTCTGCGTGTCAGTGTCTCTGCATCTCTATATCTCTGTGTCTCTCCGTCTCAGGGTCTCAGTGTCTCTGCGTCTCAGAGTCTCTGCATCTCAGTGTCTCCGCGTCACTGCGTCTCTGGGTCTCAGTGTCTCTACGTCTCAGCGTCTCTACGTCTCAGCGTCTCTGGGTCTCAGTGTCTCTGCCTCTCAGGATCTCTGCGTCTCTGCGTCTCAGAGAATCTGCATCTCAGAGTCTCAAAGTCTCTGTGTCTCTGCGTCTCAGAGTCTCTGCGTCTCTGCATCTCTGGGACTCTGTGTCTCTGCGTCTCAGGGTCTCAGCATCTCAGAGTCTCTGCGTCTCAGAGTCTCACGGTCTCTGCGTCTCTGGGTCTCAGTGTCTCTGCGTCTCGGGTTTCAGCGTCTCTGCGTCTCAGGGTCTCTGCATCTCAGTGTCTCTGATTCTCAGTGCCTCTGCGTCTCTGTGTCTCAGAGTCTCTGGGTCCCAGGGTCTCTGCGTCTCAGCGACTCAGTGTCTCTGAGTCTCTGCGCCTCTGCGTTTCTGGGTCTCAGGGTCTCTGCGTCTCAGTGTGTCTGGGTCGCTGTGTCTCTGCGTCTCTGGGTCTCAGTGTCTCTGCGTCTCTGGGTCTCTGCGTGTCTGCGTCTCTGCGTCTCTGAGTCTCTGCGCCTCAGAGTCTCTGCGTCTCATAGTCTCTGCGTCTCTGGGTCTCAGAGTATCTGCGTCTATGAGTCTCTGCATCTCAGTGTCTCTGCGTCTCAGTGTCTCAGTGTCTCAGTTACTCTGCATCTCTGGGTCTCAGCGTCTATCCGTCTCAGTGTCTTTGGGTGTCATAGTCTCTGCCTCTCTGCATCTCTGTGTCTCTGGGTCTCAGGGTCTCAGCGCGTCTGCGTCTCAGAGTCTCTGTGTCTCTGCATCTCAGAGCCTCTGCGTCTCAGAGTCTCTGGGTCTCAGTGTCTCTGTGTCTAAGAACCTCTGTGTCTCAGAGTTTCAGCATCTCCGAGTCTCTGGGTCTCAGTGTCTCTGCGTCTCAGAGTCTCTGCGTCTCAGGCTTTAGGCGTCTCTGGGTCTCTGGGTCTCAGCGTCTATGCGTCTCAGAGTCTTTGTGTCTCATAGTGTCTGCCTCTCTGTGTCTCTAGGTCTCAGTGTTTCTGCGTCTCAGGTTCTCTGCGTCTCTGCGTCTCTGGGCCTCAGTGTCTCTGCGTCTCAGGGTCTCTGCGTCTCTGCATCTCAGGGTCTCTACGCCTCTGCGTCTCAGAGTCTCTGAGTTTCTGCGTCTCTGCGTCTTTGGGTATCAGTGTCTCTGCGTCTCTGCGTCTCTGGGACTCTTTGTCTCTGCGTCTTTGGGTCTCTTCATCTCAGAGTCTCTGCGTCTCAGTGTCTCTGCGTCTCTGCGTCTCTGCGTCTCTGGGACTCTGTGTCTCTGCGTCTTTGGGTCTCTTCATCTCAGAGTCTCTGCGTCTCAGTGTCTCTGCGTCTCTGCGTCTCAGTGTCTCTGCGTCTCTGCGTCTCAGTGTCTCTGCGTCTCTGCGTCTCAGAGTCTCTGCGTCTCTGGGCCTCAGTATCTCTGCGTCTCGGGTTTCTGCGTCTCTGCGTCCCAGTGTCTCTGCGTCTCTGTGTTTCGGCGTCTCTGGGTCTCAGGGTCTCTGCATCTCAGAGTCTCTGGGTCGCTGCGTCTCTGCATCTCTGGGTCTCAGTGACTCTGCGCCTCAGTGTATCTGCGTCTCAGGGTCTCTGCGTCTCTGCGTCTCAGGGTCTCTGCTTCTCAGTGTCTCTGCGTCTCTGGGTCTCAGCGTCTGTGTGTCTCAGATTATCTGCGTCTCATAGTGTCTGCGTCTCAGGTTCTCTGCGTCTCTGCGTCTCTGGGACTCAGTGTTTCTGCATCTCAGGGTCTCTGAGTCTCTGCGTCTCAGGGTCTCTGCGTCTCAGCGTCTCAGCGTCTCAGTGTCTCAGGGTCTCTGCGTCTCTGCGTCTCAGGATCTCTGTGTGTCAGAGTCTCTGCGTCTCAGAGTCTCTGCGTCTCAGTGTCTCTGCGTCTCAGTGTCACTGCGTCTCTGTGTCTCAGAGTCTCTGCGTCTCAGTGCCTCTGCGTCTCTGCGTCTCTGCGTCTCTGCGTCTCTGGGTCTCACTGTCTCTGAGTCTCTGAGTCTCTGAGTCTCAGAGTCTCTGCATCTCTGCGTCTCAGGGTCTCTGCGTCTCTGCGTCTCAGAGTCTCTGCGTCTCTGGGTCCCAGGCTCAGTGCGTGTCAGCGTCTCTGAGTCTGTGTCTCTGCGCCTCTGCGTCTCAGGGTCTCTGCGTCTCAGGTTCTCTGTGTCTCTGCGTCTCAGGGTCTCTGCGTATCTGCGTGTCTGCGTCTCAGAGTCTCTGCGTCTCAGTGTCTCTGCGTCCGTGCGTCTCTGCGTCTCAGCGTGTCTGCGTCTCAGTGTCTCTGGGTCTCAGTGTCTCTGCCTCTCAGTATATCTGCGTCTCTGCGTCTCAGAGTCTCTGCGTGTCTGTGTCTCTTCGTCTCTGGGTCCCAGGGTCTCTGCGTCTCAGCGTCTCTGCGACTCAGTGTCTCTGCTTTTCAGTTGTCTCTGCTTCTCAGTGTCTGTGCGTCTCTGCGCCTCTGCGTTTCTGGGTCTCAGGGACTTTGCGTCTCAGAGTCTCTGGGTTGCTGCATCTCTGCGTCTCTGCATCTCTGGGTCTCAGCGTCACTACGTCTCAGTGTATCTGTGTCTCAGGGTTTCAGCGTCACTGCATCTCTGAGTCTCTGCGTCTCTGCATCTCAGTGTCTCTGCGTCTCAGTGTCTATGCGTCTCAGCGTCTCTGGGTCTCAGTGTCTCTGCGTCTCTGCATCTCTGGGTCTCAGCGTCTCTGCGTCTCAGTGTATCTGCGTCTCAGTGTCTCTGCGTCTCTGCATCTCTGCGTCTGAGTGTCTCTGCGTCTCAGCGTCTCTGTGTCGCTGCCTCTTTGCGTCTCAGTGTCTCTGCGTCCCTGTGTCTCAGAGTCTCTGCGTCTCAGTGTCTCTGCATCTGTGCGTCTCAGGGCCTCTGCGTCTCTGCGTCTCTGGGTTCAGTGTCTCTGTGTCTCGAGTCTCTGCGTCTCTGCGTCTCTGCGTCTCAGGGTCTCTGCCTCTCTGCGTCTCAGGGTCTCTGCGTCTCTGGGTCTCAGAGTCTCGGCGTCTCTGCGTCTCAGCGTCTCTGCGACTCAGTGCCTCTGCTTCTCAGAGTCTCTGCGTTTCAGTGTCTCTGCGTCTCTGCGCCTCTGCGTTTCTGGGTCTCAGGGTCTCTGCGTCTCTGCGTCTCTGCATCTCTGGGTCTCAGCGTCTCTGCGTCTCAGTGTATCTGCGTCTCAGGGTCTCTGCGTCTCTGTGTCTCAGAGTCTCTGCGTCTCAGCGTCTCTGTGTCGCTGCCTCTTTGCGTCTCAGTGTCTCTGCGTCCCTGTGTCTCAGAGTCTCTGCGTCTCAGTGTCTCTGCATCTGTGCGTCTCAGGGCCTCTGCGTCTCTGGGTTCAGTGTCTCTGTGTCTCGAGTTTCTGCGTCTCTGCGTCTCTGCGTCTCTGCGTCTCAGGGTCTCTGCCTCTCTGCGTCTCAGGGTCTCTGCGTCTCTGGGTCTCAGAGTCTCGGCGTCTCTGCGTCTCAGCGTCTCTGCGACTCAGTGCCTCTGCTTCTCAGAGTCTCTGCGTTTCAGTGTCTCTGCGTCTCTGCGCCTCTGCGTTTCTGGGTCTCAGGGTCTCTGCGTCTCTGCGTCTCTGCATCTCTGGGTCTCAGCGTCTATGCGTCTCAGGTTCTCTGCGTCTCATAGTCTCTGCCTCTCTGTGTCTCAGGGTCTGTGCGTCTCAGGTTTTCTGCCTCTCTGCGTCTCTGGGACTCAGTGTCTCTGCGTCTCAGGGTCTCTGCGTCTCAGGGTCTCTGCGTCTCAACGTCTCAGAGTCTCTGCGGCTCAGAGTCTCTGGGTCTCAGTGTCTCTGCGTCTCAGTGTCTCTGCGTCTCAGCCTCTCCGGATCTCTGCGTCTCTGCGTCTCAGAGTCTCTGCGTCTCTGGGTCTCAGTGTCTCAGTGTCTCTGCGTCTCTGCATCTCTGGGTCTCATTGTCTCTGCGTCTCAGTGTATCTGCGTCTCAGTGTCTCTGCGTCTCTGCATCTCTGCGTCTGAGTGTCTCTGCGTCTCAGTGTCTCAGCGTCTATGCGTCTCTGCGTCTTGGGTCTCAGCGTCTCTGCGTCTCATAGTCTCTGCCTCTCTGGGTCTCAGGGTCTCTGCGTCTCAGGCTCTCTTTTTCTCTGCGTCTCTGGGACTCAGTGTCTCTGCGTCTCAGGGTCTCTGTCACTCAGAGTCTCTGCGTCTCTGCGTCTCAGAGTCTCTGCGTCTCAGAGTCTCTGCGTCTCAGTGTCTCTGCGTCTCAGCGTCTCTGGGTCTCAGAGTCTCTGCGTCTCTGGGTCTCTTCATCTCTGGGTCCGAGGGTCTCTGCTTCTCAGCGTCTCTGCGTCTCAGTGTCTCTGCGTCTCTGCTCCTCTGCGTTTCTGGGTCTCAGAGTCTCTGCATCTCTGGGTCTCAGCGTCTCTGCGTCTCAGTGTATCTGCGTCTCAGTGTCTCTGCGTCTCAGCGTCTCTGGGTCTCAGTGTCTCTGCCTCTCAGGATCTCTGCGCCTCTGCGTCTCAGAGTCTCTGCGTCTCAGTGTCACTGCGTCTCGGCGTCTCAGAGTCTCTGTGTCTCAGTGCCTCAGCGTCTCTGTGTCTCAGAGTCTCAGAGTCTCTGCGTCTCTTTGCCTCTGGGACCCAGGGTGTCTGCGTCTCAGCGTCTCTGCGTCTCAGTGTCTCTGCGTTTCAGCCTCTCAGCATTTCTGCGTCTCAGTGTCTTTGCGTCTCAGCGTCTCTGGGTCTCAGGGTCTCTTCGTCTCAGGTTCTCTGCGCCTCAGCGTCTCAGCGCCTCTGCCTCTCTGCGTCTCAGTGTCTCTGTGTCCCTGTGTTTCAGAGTGTCTGCGTCTCAGCGTCTCTGCGCTTCTGCGTCTCAGAGTCTGTGGATCTCAGTGTCTCTGCGTCTCTGCGTCTCAGAGTCTGTGGGTCTCAGTGTCTCTGCGTCTCTGCGTCTCAGAGTCTCTGCGTCTCAGAGTCTCTGCGTCTCAGAGTCTCTGCGTCTCAGAGTCTCTGCGACTCTGAGTCTCAGGGTCTCTGCTTCTCGGAGTCTGTGGGTCACTGCGTCTCTGGGTCTCAGTGTCTCTGCGTCTCAGTGTATCTGCGTCTCAGGGTCTCTGCGTCTCTGTGTCTCAGAGTCTATGCGTCTCTGCGTCTCAGTGTCTCTGCCTCTCGGGGTCTCTGCGTCTCTGGGACTCAGCGTCTATGCGTCTCAGGTTCTCTGTGTCTCAGTGTCTCTGCCTCTCTGTGTCTCAGGCTCTCTGCGTCTCAGGTTTTCTGCGTCTCAGTGCCTCTGCGCCTCTGCGTCTCTTCGCCTTTGGGTCCCAGGGTGTCTGTGTCTCAGCGTCTCTGCATCTCAGTGTCTCTGCGTCTCAGCGTCTCAGTGTCTCTGCGTCTCAGTGTCTCTGCGTCTCTGCGTCTCAGCGTCTCAGTGTCTCTGTGTCTCTGCGTCTCAGTGTCTCTGTGTCTCTGCGTCTCAGTGTCTCTGCGTCTCTGCGTCTCAGCGTCTCAGGGTCTCCGCGTCTCAGAGTCTCTGGGTCTCAGCGTCTATGCGTCTCAGGTTCTCTGCGTCTCATAGTCTCTGCCTCTCTGTGTCTCAGGTTCTCTACGTCTCAGGTTTTCTGCCTCTCTGCGTCTCAACGTCTCAGAGTCTCTGTGTCTCAGTGTCTCTGCGTCTCAGTGTCTCGGCGTCTCAGTGTCTCTGCATCTCTGCATCTCAGAGTCTATGCGTCTCAGGGTCCGTGCGTCTCAGCGTCTCAGGGTCTCTGTGTCTCAGAGTCCCTGCGTCTCTGCGTCTCAGTGTCTCAGCGTCTCAGTTACTCTGCGTCTCTGGATCTCAGCGTCTCAGCGTCTCATGGTCTCTGCCTCTCTGCGTCTCTGTGTCTCTGGATCTCAGTGTCTCTGCATCTCTGGGTCTCAGCGTCTATGCGTCTCAGAGTCTCTGGGTCTCATGGTCTCCGCCTCTCTGCGTCTCTGTGTCTCTGCGTCTCATGGTCTCCGCCTCTCTGCGTCTCTGTGTCTCTGCGTCTCAGTGTCTCCGATCTCAGGGTCTCTGCGTCTCAGTGTCTCTGCGTCCGTGCGTCTCTGCGTCTCAGTGTCTCAGCGTCTCTGCGTCTCAGTGTCTCTGCATCTCAGTGTCTCTGCGTCTCTGCATCTCTGGGTCTCAGTGTCTCTGCGTCTCAGGGTCTCTGCGTCTCTGCGTCTCAGAGTCTCTGCGTCTCAGTGTCTCTGCGTCTCAGTGTCTCTGCGTATATGCGTCTCTGCGTCTCGTCTCAGCGTCTATGCGTCTCAGAGTCTCTGCGTCTCATAGTCTCTACCTCTCTGGGTCTCAGGGTATCAGCGTCTCAGGTTCTCTTTTCCTCTGCGTCTCTGGGACTCAGTGTCTCTGCGTCTCAGGATCTCTGTGTCTCAGCGTCTCTGCGTCTCAGAGACTCTGGGTCTCAGTGTCTCTGCGTCTCTGCACCTCAGAGTCTCTGCATCTCAGGGTCTCTGCGTCTCAGCGTCTCTGGGTCTCAGTGTCTCTGCCTCTCAGGATCTCTGCGTCTCTGTGTCTCAGAGTCTCTGCATCTCAGTGTCTCTGCGTCTCAGTGTCTCAGGGAGTCTGCGACTCTGCATCTCTGGGTCTCGCTGTCTCTGAGTCTCAGAGTCTCTGCGTCTCTGCGTCCCTGCTTCTCAGGGTCTCTGCGTCTCAGTGTCTCTGCGTCTCAGCGTCTCTGCGTCTCAGTGTCTCTGCGTCTCAGCGTCTCTGCGTCTCTGCATCTCTCGGTCTCAGTGTCGCTGCGTCTCAGGGTCTCAGTGTCTCTGCGTCTCAGGGTCTCTGCGTCTCAGAGTTTCTGCGTCTCAGTGTCTCTGCGTCTCAGTGTCTCTGCGTCTCAGAGTCTCTGTGTCTCAGAGTCTCTGGGTCTCAGTGTCTCTGCGTCTCAGCGCCTCTGCGACTCAGTGTCTCTGCTTCTCAGTGTCTCTGCGCCTCTGCGTCTCTGCGCCTCTGCGACTCTGGGTCTCAGGGTCTCTGCGTCTCGGAGTCTGTGGGTCACTGCGTCTCTGGGTCTCAGTGTCTCTGCGTCTCTGCATCTCTGGGTCTCAGCGTCTCTGCGTTTCAGTGTATCTGCGTCTCAGGGTCTCTGTGTCTCTGTGTCTCAGAGGCTATGCGTCTCTGCGTCTCAGGGTCTCTGCGTCTCAGGTTCTCTGTGTCTCTGCATCTCAGCGTCTCTGCGTCTCTGCGTCTCTGGGTCTCAGTGTCTCTGCGTCTCTGCATCTCTGGGTCTCAGCGTCTCTGCGTTTCAGTGTATCTGCGTCTCAGGGTCTCTGTGTCTCTGTGTCTCAGAGGCTATGCGTCTCTGCGTCTCAGGGTCTCTGCGTCTCAGGTTCTCTGTGTCTCTGCATCTCAGCGTCTCTGCGTCTCTGCCTCTTTGCGTCTCAGTGTCTCTGCGTCCCTGTGTCTCAGAGTCTCTGCGTCTCAGAGTCTCTGCATCTGTGCGTCTCAGGGCCTCTGCGTCTCTGCGTCTCAGGGTCTCTGCGTCTCTGCGTCTCAGAGTCTCTGCGTCTCTGGGTCTCAGTGTCTCTGCGTCTCAGGGTCTCGGCGTCTCAGAGTCTCTGCGTCTCTGTGTCTCTGCGTCTCTGCGCCTCTGGGTCTCAGGGTCTCTGCTCCTCAGTGTCTCTGTGTCTCTGCGTCTCTGGGTCTCAGTGTCTCTGCGTCTCAGGGTCTCTGCGTCTCAGAGTCTCTGCGTCTCAGTGTCTCTGAGTCTCTGAGTCTCTGTGTCTCAGCGTCTCTGCGTCTCTGGGTCTCAGCGCCTCTGCGACTCAGTGTCTCTGCTTCTCAGTGTCTCAGTGTCTCTGCGTCTCTGCATCTCAGTGCATCTGCGTCTCAGGGTCTCTGCGTCTGTGTGTCTCAGAGTCTATGCGTCTCTGCGTCTCAGTGTCTCTGGGTCTCAGGGTCTCTGCGTCTCAGGTTCTCTGTGTCTCTGCGTCTCAGCGTCTCTGGGTCTCAGTGTCTCTGTGTCTCAGGATCTCTGCGTCTCTGGGTCTCTTCATCTCTGGGTCCGAGGGTCTCTGCGTCTCTGCATCTCTGGGTCTCAGCGTCTCTGCGTCTCAGTGTATCTGCGTCTCAGGGTCTCTGCGTCTCAGCGTCTCTGTGTCGCTGCCTCTTTGCGTCTCAGTGTCTCTGCGTCCCTGTGTCTCAGAGTCTCTGCGTCTCAGTGTCTCTGCATCTGTGCGTCTCAGGGCCTCTGCGTCTCTGGGTTCAGTGTCTCTGTGTCTCGAGTTTCTGCGTCTCTGCGTCTCTGCGTCTCTGCGTCTCAGGGTCTCTGCCTCTCTGCGTCTCAGGGTCTCTGCGTCTCTGGGTCTCAGAGTCTCGGCGTCTCTGCGTCTCAGCGTCTCTGCGACTCAGTGCCTCTGCTTCTCAGAGTCTCTGCGTTTCAGTGTCTCTGCGTCTCTGCGCCTCTGCGTTTCTGGGTCTCAGGGTCTCTGCGTCTCTGCGTCTCTGCATCTCTGGGTCTCAGCGTCTATGCGTCTCAGGTTCTCTGCGTCTCATAGTCTCTGCCTCTCTGTGTCTCAGGGTCTGTGCGTCTCAGGTTTTCTGCCTCTCTGCGTCTCTGGGACTCAGTGTCTCTGCGTCTCAGGGTCTCTGCGTCTCAGGGTCTCTGCGTCTCAACGTCTCAGAGTCTCTGCGGCTCAGAGTCTCTGGGTCTCAGTGTCTCTGCGTCTCAGTGTCTCTGCGTCTCAGCCTCTCCGGATCTCTGCGTCTCTGCGTCTCAGAGTCTCTGCGTCTCTGGGTCTCAGTGTCTCAGTGTCTCTGCGTCTCTGCATCTCTTGGTCTCATTGTCTCTGCGTCTCAGTGTATCTGCGTCTCAGTGTCTCTGCGTCTCTGCATCTCTGCGTCTGAGTGTCTCTGCGTCTCAGTGTCTCAGCGTCTATGCGTCTCTGCGTCTTGGGTCTCAGCGTCTCTGCGTCTCATAGTCTCTGCCTCTCTGGGTCTCAGGGTCTCTGCGTCTCAGGCTCTCTTTTTCTCTGCGTCTCTGGGACTCAGTGTCTCTGCGTCTCAGGGTCTCTGTCACTCAGAGTCTCTGCGTCTCTGCGTCTCAGAGTCTCTGCGTCTCAGTGTCTCTGCGTCTCAGCGTCTCTGGGTCTCAGTGTCTCTGTGTCTCAGGATCTCTGCGTCTCTGGGTCTCTTCATCTCTGGGTCCGAGGGTCTCTGCTTCTCAGCGTCTCTGCGTCTCAGTGCCTCTGCTTCTCAGTGTCTCTGCGTCTCAGTGTCTCTGCGTCTCAGTGTCTCTGCGTCTCAGTGTATCTGCGTCTCAGTGTCTCTGCGTCTCAGCGTCTCTGGGTCTCAGTGTCTCTGCCTCTCAGGATCTCTGCGCCTCTGCGTCTCAGAGTCTCTGCGTCTCAGTGTCACTGCGTCTCGGCGTCTCAGAGTCTCTGTGTCTCAGTGCCTCAGCGTCTCTGTGTCTCAGAGTCTCAGAGTCTCTGCGTCTCTTTGCCTCTGGGACCCAGGGTGTCTGCGTCTCAGCGTCTCTGCGTCTCAGTGTCTCTGCGTTTCAGCCTCTCAGCATTTCTGCGTCTCAGTGTCTTTGCGTCTCAGCGTCTCTGGGTCTCAGGGTCTCTTCGTCTCAGGTTCTCTGCGCCTCAGCGTCTCAGCGCCTCTGCCTCTCTGCGTCTCAGTGTCTCTGTGTCCCTGTGTTTCAGAGTGTCTGCGTCTCAGCGTCTCTGCGCTTCTGCGTCTCAGAGTCTGTGGATCTCAGTGTCTCTGCGTCTCTGCGTCTCAGAGTCTGTGGGTCTCAGTGTCTCTGCGTCTCTGCGTCTCAGAGTCTCTGCGTCTCAGAGTCTCTGCGTCTCAGAGTCTCTGCGTCTCAGAGTCTCTGCGACTCTGAGTCTCAGGGTCTCTGCTTCTCGGAGTCTGTGGGTCACTGCGTCTCTGGGTCTCAGTGTCTCTGCGTCTCAGTGTATCTGCGTCTCAGGGTCTCTGCGTCTCTGTGTCTCAGAGTCTATGCGTCTCTGCGTCTCAGTGTCTCTGCCTCTCGGGGTCTCTGCGTCTCTGGGACTCAGCGTCTATGCGTCTCAGGTTCTCTGTGTCTCAGTGTCTCTGCCTCTCTGTGTCTCAGGCTCTCTGCGTCTCAGGTTTTCTGCGTCTCAGTGCCTCTGCGCCTCTGCGTCTCTTCGCCTTTGGGTCCCAGGGTGTCTGTGTCTCAGCGTCTCTGCATCTCAGTGTCTCTGCGTCTCAGCGTCTCAGTGTCTCTGCGTCTCAGTGTCTCTGCGTCTCTGCGTCTCAGCGTCTCAGTGTCTCTGTGTCTCTGCGTCTCAGTGTCTCTGTGTCTCTGCGTCTCAGTGTCTCTGCGTCTCTGCGTCTCAGCGTCTCAGGGTCTCCGCGTCTCAGAGTCTCTGGGTCTCAGCGTCTATGCGTCTCAGGTTCTCTGCGTCTCATAGTCTCTGCCTCTCTGTGTCTCAGGTTCTCTACGTCTCAGGTTTTCTGCCTCTCTGCGTCTCTGCGTCTCTGGGACTCTGCGTCTCAACGTCTCAGAGTCTCTGTGTCTCAGTGTCTCTGCGTCTCAGTGTCTCGGCGTCTCAGTGTCTCTGCATCTCTGCATCTCAGAGTCTATGCGTCTCAGGGTCCGTGCGTCTCAGCGTCTCAGGGTCTCTGTGTCTCAGAGTCCCTGCGTCTCTGCGTCTCAGTGTCTCAGCGTCTCAGTTACTCTGCGTCTCAGCGTCTCATGGTCTCTGCCTCTCTGCGTCTCTGTGTCTCTGGATCTCAGTGTCTCTGCATCTCTGGGTCTCAGCGTCTATGCGTCTCAGAGTCTCTGGGTCTCATGGTCTCCGCCTCTCTGCGTCTCTGTGTCTCTGCGTCTCAGTGTCTCCGATCTCAGGGTCTCTGCGTCTCAGTGTCTCAGCGTCTCTGCGTCTCAGTGTCTCTGCATCTCAGTGTCTCTGCGTCTCTGCATCTCTGGGTCTCTGCATCTCTGCGTCTCAGGGTCTCTGCGTCTCTGCGTCTCAGAGTCTCTGCGTCTCAGTGTCTCTGCGTCTCAGTGTCTCTGCGTATATGCGTCTCTGCGTCTCGTCTCAGCGTCTATGCGTCTCAGAGTCTCTGCGTCTCATAGTCTCTACCTCTCTGGGTCTCAGGGTATCAGCGTCTCAGGTTCTCTTTTCCTCTGCGTCTCTGGGACTCAGTGTCTCTGCGTCTCAGGATCTCTGTGTCTCAGCGTCTCTGCGTCTCAGAGACTCTGGGTCTCAGTGTCTCTGCGTCTCTGCACCTCAGAGTCTCTGCATCTCAGGGTCTCTGCGTCTCAGCGTCTCTGGGTCTCAGTGTCTCTGCCTCTCAGGATCTCTGCGTCTCTGTGTCTCAGAGTCTCTGCATCTCAGTGTCTCTGCGTCTCAGTGTCTCAGGGAGTCTGCGACTCTGCATCTCTGGGTCTCGCTGTCTCTGAGTCTCAGAGTCTCTGCGTCTCTGCGTCCCTGCTTCTCAGGGTCTCTGCGTCTCAGTGTCTCTGCGTCTCAGCGTCTCTGCGTCTCAGTGTCTCTGCGTCTCAGCGTCTCTGCGTCTCTGCATCTCTCGGTCTCAGTGTCGCTGCGTCTCAGGGTCTCTACGCCTCTGCGTCTCAGAGTCTGTGAGTTTCTGCATCTCTGCGTGTCTGGGTCTCAGTGTCTCTGCGTCTCTGCGTCTCAGGGTCTCAGTGTCTCTGCGTCTCAGGGTCTCTGCGTCTCAGAGTTTCTGCGTCTCAGTGTCTCTGCGTCTCAGTGTCTCTGCGTCTCAGAGTCTCTGTGTCTCAGAGTCTCTGGGTCTCAGTGTCTCTGCGTCTCAGCGCCTCTGCGACTCAGTGTCTCTGCTTCTCAGTGTCTCTGCGCCTCTGCGTCTCTGCGCCTCTGCGACTCTGGGTCTCAGGGTCTCTGCGTCTCGGAGTCTGTGGGTCACTGCGTCTCTGGGTCTCAGTGTCTCTGCGTCTCTGCATCTCTGGGTCTCAGCGTCTCTGCGTTTCAGTGTATCTGCGTCTCAGGGTCTCTGTGTCTCTGTGTCTCAGAGGCTATGCGTCTCTGCGTCTCAGGGTCTCTGCGTCTCAGGTTCTCTGTGTCTCTGCATCTCAGCGTCTCTGCGTCTCTGCGTCTCTGGGTCTCAGTGTCTCTGCGTCTCTGCATCTCTGGGTCTCAGCGTCTCTGCGTTTCAGTGTATCTGCGTCTCAGGGTCTCTGTGTCTCTGTGTCTCAGAGGCTATGCGTCTCTGCGTCTCAGGGTCTCTGCGTCTCAGGTTCTCTGTGTCTCTGCATCTCAGCGTCTCTGCGTCTCTGCCTCTTTGCGTCTCAGTGTCTCTGCGTCCCTGTGTCTCAGAGTCTCTGCGTCTCAGAGTCTCTGCATCTGTGCGTCTCAGGGCCTCTGCGTCTCTGCGTCTCAGGGTCTCTGCGTCTCTGCGTCTCAGAGTCTCTGCGTCTCTGGGTCTCAGTGTCTCTGCTCCTCAGTGTCTCTGCGTCTCTGCGTCTCTGGGTCTCAGTGTCTCTGCGTCTCAGGGTCTCGGCGTCTCAGAGTCTCTGCGTCTCTGTGTCTCTGCGTCTCTGCGCCTCTGGGTCTCAGGGTCTCTGCTCCTCAGTGTCTCTGTGTCTCTGCGTCTCTGGGTCTCAGTGTCTTTGCGTCTCAGGGTCTCTGCGTCTCAGAGTCTCTGCGTCTCAGTGTCTCTGAGTCTCTGAGTCTCTGTGTCTCAGCGTCTCTGCGTCTCTGGGTCTCAGCGCCTCTGCGACTCAGTGTCTCTGCTTCTCAGTGTCTCAGTGTCTCTGCGTCTCTGCATCTCAGTGCATCTGCGTCTCAGGGTCTCTGCGTCTGTGTGTCTCAGAGTCTATGCGTCTCTGCGTCTCAGTGTCTCTGGGTCTCAGGGTCTCTGCGTCTCAGGTTCTCTGTGTCTCTGCGTCTCAGCGTCTCTGCTTCTCTGCCTCTTTGCGTCTCAGTGTCTCTGCGTCCTTGTGTCTCAGAGTCTCTGCGTCTCAGAGTCTCTGCATCTGTGCGTCTCAGGGCCTCTGCGTCTCTGCGTCTCTGGGTCTCAGCGTCTCAGGGTCTCTGCCTCTCTGCGTCTCAGGGTCTCTGCGTCTCTGCGTCTCAGAGTCTCAGCGTCCCTGGGTCTCAGTGTCTCTGCTCCTCAGTGTCTCTGCGTCTCTGCGTCTCTGGGTCTCAGTGTCTCTGCGTCTCAGGGTCTCTGCGTCTCAGAGTCTCTGCGTCTCTGTGTCTCTGCGTCTCTGTGTCTCTGCATCTCTGCGTCTCTGGGTCTCAGTATCTCTGCGTCTCTGCATCTCTGGGCCTCAGCGCCTCTGCGTCTCAGTGTATCTGCGTCTCAGGTTCTCTGCGTCTCATAATCTCTGCCTCTCTGTGTCTCAGGGTCTCTGCGTCTCAGGTTTTCTGCCTCTCTGCGTCTCTGCGTCTCTGGGACTCAGTGTCTCTGCGTCTCAGGGTCTCTGCGTCTCAGGGTCTCTGCGTCTCAACGTCTCAGAGTCTCTGTGTCTCAGAGTCTCTGCGGCTCAGAGTCTCTGGGTCTCAGTGTCTCTGCGTCTCAGTGTCTCGGCGTCTCAGTGTCTCTGCATCTCTGCGTCTCAGAGTCTATGCGTCTCAGGGTCCGTGCATCTCAGCGTCTCAGGGTCTCTGTGTCTCAGAGTCCCTGCGTCTCTGCGTCTCAGTGTCTCAGTGTCTCAGTTACTCTGCGTCTCTGGATCTCAGCGTCTCAGCGTCTCAGAGTCTCTGCGTCTCTTGGTCTCTGCCTCTCTGCGTCTCTGTGTCTCTGGATCTCAGTGTCTCTGCGTCTCTGGGTCTCAGAGTCTCTGCGTCTCTTGGTCTCTGCCTCTCTGCGTCTCTGTGTCTCTGGATCTCAGTGTCTCTGCGTCTCTGGGTCTCAGAGTCTCTGCGTCTCATGGTCTCTGCCTCTCTGCGTCTCTGTGTCTCTGGATCTCAGTGTCCCTGCGTCTCTGCGTCTCAGTGTCTCAGCGTTCAGTTACTCTGCATCTCTGGGTCTCAGCGTCTATGCGTCTCAGAGTCTCTGGGTCTCATGGTCTCCGCCTCTCTGCGTCTCTGTGTCTCTGCGTCTCTGGGTCTCAGTGTCTCCGCATCTCAGGGTCTCTGCGTCTCAGTGTCTCTGCGTCTCAGTGTCTCTGCGTCTCAGTGTCTCTGCGTCTCAGTGTCTCAGCGTCTCTGCGTCTCAGTGTCTCTGCGTCTCAGCATCTCTGGGTTGCAGCGTCTCAGAATCTCTGTGTCTCAGTGTCTCTGCGTCTCTGCATCTCTGGGTCTCAGTGTCTCTGCGTCTCAGGGTCTCAGTGTCTCTGCGTCTCAGTGTCTCTGCGTCTCAGTGTCTCTGCGTCTATGCGTCTCTGCGACTTTGGGTCTCAGCGTCTCTGGGTCTCAGGGTCTCTGCGCCTCAGGTTCTCTGCGTCTCTGGGACTCTGTCTCTGCGTCTCAGGGTCTCTGCGTCTCAGCGTCTCAGGGTCTCTGCGTCTCTGTGTCTCAGAGTCTCTGCGTCTCTGCGTCTCAGTGTCTCTGCGTCTCAGGGCCTCTGCGTCTCAGCGTGTGTGCGTCTCAGTGCCTCTGCATCTCAGTGTCTCTGCGTCTCAGCGTCTCTGGGTCTCAGTGTCTCTGCCTCTCAGTATATCTGCGTCTCTGCGTCTCAGAGTCTCTGCGTGTCTGTGTCTCTTCGTCTCTGGGTCCCAGGGTCTCTGCGTCTCAGCGTCTCTGCGACTCAGTGTCTCTGCTTTTCAGTCGTCTCTGCTTCTCAGTGTCTGTGCGTCTCTGTATCTGTGTCTCAGGGTCTCAGCGTCACTGCATCTCAGAGTCTCTGCGTCGCTGCATCTCAGTGTCTCTGCGTCTCAGTATCTCTGCGTCTCAGCGTCTCTGGGTCTCAGTGTCTCTGCGTCTCTGCATCTCTGGGTCTCAGCGTCTCTGCGTCTCAGTGTATCTGCGTCTCAGTGTCTCTGCGTCTCTGCATCTCTGCGTCTGAGTGTCTCTGCGTCTCAGCGTCTCTGTGTCGCTGCCTCTTTGCGTCTCAGTGTCTCTGCGTCCCTGTGTCTCAGAGTCTCTGCGTCTCAGTGTCTCTGCATCTGTGCGTCTCAGGGCCTCTGCGTCTCTGCGTCTCTGGGTTCAGTGTCTCTGTGTCTCGAGTTTCTGCTTCTCTGCGTCTCTGCGTCTCTGCGTCTCAGGGTCTCTGCCTCTCTGCGTCTCAGAGTCTCAGCGTCCCTGGGTCTCAGTGTCTCTGCGTCTCTGCGTCTCTGGGTCTCAGTGTCTCTGCTCCTCAGTGTCTCTGAGTCTCTGCGTCTCTGCGTCTCTGGGTCTCAGTGTCTCTGCGTCTCAGGGTCTCTGCGTCTCAGAGTCTCTGCGTCTCTGTGTCTCTGCGTCTCTGTGTCTCTGCATCTCTGGGCCTCAGCGCCTCTGCGTCTCAGTGTATCTGCGTCTCAGGTTCTCTGCGTCTCATAATCTCTGCCTCTCTGTGTCTCAGGGTCTCTGCGTCTCAGGTTTTCTGCCTCTCTGCGTCTCTGCGTCTCTGGGACTCAGTGTCTCTGCGTCTCAGGGTCTCTGCGTCTCAGGGTCTCTGTGTCTCAACGTCTCAGAGTCTCTGTGTCTCAGAGTCTCTGCGGCTCAGTGTCTCTGCGTCTCAGTGTCTCGGCGTCTCAGTGTCTCTGCATCTCTGCGTCTCAGAGTCTATGCGTCTCAGGGTCCGTGCATCTCAGCGTCTCAGGGTCTCTGTGTCTCAGAGTCCCTGCGTCTCTGCGTCTCAGTATCTCAGCATCTCAGTTACTCTGCGTCTCTGGATCTCAGCGTCTCAGCGTCTCAGAGTCTCTGCGTCTCTGTGTCTCTGCCTCTCTGCGTCTCTGTGTCTCTGGATCTCAGAGTCTCTGCGTCTCATGGTCTCTGCCTCTCTGCGTCTCTGTGTCTCTGGATCTCAGAGTCTCTGCGTCTCTTGGTCTCTGCCTCTCTGCGTCTCTGTGTCTCTGGATCTCAGTGTCTCTGCGTCTCTGGGTCTCAGTGTCTCTGCGTCTCAGTGTCTCTGGATCTCAGAGTCTCTGCGTCTCTTGGTCTCTGCCTCTCTGCGTCTCAGTGTCTCTGCGTCTCAGTGTCTCTGCGTCTCTGCGTCTCAGTGTCTCTGCGTCTCAGTGTCTCAGCGTTCAGTTAATCTGCATCTCTGGGTCTCAGCGTCTATGCGTCTCAGAGTCTCTGGGTCTCATGGTCTCCACCTCTCTGCGTCTCTGTGTCTCTGCGTCTCTGGGTCTCAGTGTCTCCGCATCTCAGAGTCTCTGCGTCTCAGTGTCTCTGCGTCTCAGTGTCTCTGCGTCTATGCGTCTCTGTGTCTCGTCTCAGCGTCTATGCGTCTCAGAGTCTCTGCGTCTCATAGTCTCTACCTCTCTGGGTCTCAGGGTATCAGCGTCTCAGGTTCTCTTTTTCTCTGCGTCTCTGGGACTCAGTGTCTCTGCGTCTCAGGATCTCTGTGTCTCAGCGTCTCTGCGTCTCTGCCTCTCAGGATCTCTGCGTCTCTGTGTCTCAGAGTCTCTGCGTCTCAGTGTCTCAGGGTGTCTGCGACTCTGCGTCTCTGGGTCTCACTGTCTCTGATTCTCAGAGCCTCTGCGTCCCTGCTTCTCAGGGTCTCTGCGTCTCAGTGTCTCTGCGTCTCTGCGTCTCTCGGTCTCAGTGTCGCTGCGTCTCAGGGTCTCTACGCCTCTGCGTCTCAGAGTCTGTGAGTTTCTGCATCTCTGCGTGTCTGGGTCTCAGTGTCTCTGCGTCTCTGTGTCTCTGCGTCTCAGAGTCTCTGCGTCTCTGCGTCTCTGGGTCTCAGTGTCTCTGTGTCTCTTCGTCTCTGGGCCCCAGGGTCTCTGCGTCTCAGTGTCTCTGCGACTCAGTGTCTCTGCTTCTCAGTGTCTCTGCGTCTCAGTGTCTCTGCGTCTCAGTGTCTATGCGTTTCTGCGTCTCTGCATCTCTGGGTCTCAGCGTCTCTGCGTCTCAGAGTCTCTGCGTCTCTGCGTCTCTGGGTCTCAGTGTCTCTGTGTCTCTTCGTCTCTGGGCCCCAGGGTCTCTGCGTCTCAGCGTCTCTGCGACTCAGTGTCTCTGCTTCTCAGTGTCTCTGCGTCTCAGTGTCTCTGCGTCTCAGTGTCTATGCGTTTCTGCGTCTCTGCCTCTCTGGGTCTCAGGGTCTCTGCGTCTCGGGGACTCAGTGTCTCTGCGTCTCAGGGTCTCTGCGTCTCAGGGTCTCAGAGTCTCTGCGTCTCAGGGTCTCTGCGTCTCAGGGTCTCTGAGTCTCTGCGCCTCAGTGTCTCTGCGTCTCTGCGCCTCAGGGCCTCTGCGTCTCAGCGTGTCTGCGTCTCAGTGTCTCTGCATCTCAGCGTCTCTGGGTTCAGTGTCTCTGTGTCTCAGGATCGCTGTGTCTCTGCGTCTCAGAGTCTCTGCGTCTCTGTGTCTCTTCATCTCTGGGTCCCAGGGTCTCTGCGTCTCAGCGTCTCTGCGACTCAGTGCCTGTGCTTCTCAGTGTCTCTGCGTCTCAGTGTCTCTGCGTCTCTGCTCCTCTGCGTTTCTGGGTCTCAGGCTCTCTGCGTCTCTGAGTCTCTGCATCTCTGGGTCTCAGCGTCTCTGCGTCTCAGTGTATCTGCGTCTCAGGGTCTCTGCGTCTCAGAGTCTCGGCGTCTCTGCATCTCAGTGTCTCTGCGTCTCAGCGTCTCTGGGTCTCCGTGTCTCTGCCTCTCAGGATCTCTGCGCCTCTGCGTCTCAGAGTCTCTGCGTCTCAGTGTCACTGCGTCTCTGCGCCTCTGCGTCTCTGTGTCTGAGTCTCTGTGTCTCAGTGTCTCTGCGTCTCTGTGCCTCAGTGTCTCAGTGAACCTGTGTCTCAGTGTCTCAGAGTCTCAGTGTCTCAGAGTCTCAGTGTCTCAGTTTCTCTGTGCCTCAGTGTCTCAGTGTGTCAGTGTCTCAGAGTCAGTGTATCTGTGTCACAGTGTCTCAGTGTCTCTGTGTCTAAGTATCTCAATGTCTCAGTGTCTCTGTGTATCTGTGCCTCGGTGTCTCATTGTCCCAGAGTCTCAGTGTCTCAGAGTCTAAGTGTCACTGTGTCTCAGGGTGTCAGTGTCTCTGTGTCTCTGTGCCTCAGTGTCTCCGTGTCTCAGTGTCTCAGAGTATCTGTGTCACGGTGTCTCAGTGTCTCTGTCTCTCAGTATCTCAGTGTCTCTGTGTCTCAGTGTCTCTGTGTATCAGTGGCTCAGTGTCTCTGAGTCTCAGTGTCTCTGTGTCTCAGTGTCTCTTGCCTCAGTGTCTCAGAGTTTCAGTGTCTCTGTGTTTCAGTGTCTCTGTGTCTCTATGTACAGTGTCTCTGTGTCTCTGCGCCTCTGTGTCTCAGTGTCTCAGAGTGTCAGTATCTCAGTGTCTCTGTGCCTCAGTGTCTCTGTGTCTCAGTGTCTCAGTGTCTCTGAGTCACAGTGTCTCAGAGGCTCAGTGTCTCTGTGTCTCTGCGCCTCTGTGTCTCAGTGTCTCAGAGTGTCAGTATCTCAGTGTCTCTGTGCCTCAGTGTCTCTGTGTCTCAGTGTCTCAGTGTCTCAGCGTCTCAGAGTCTCAGTGTCTCTGTGTCTCAGTGTCTCAGTGTCTCTGAGCCTCAGTGTCTCAGTGTCCCTGTGTCTCCGTGTCTCTGTGTCTCTGTGTCTCAGTGCCTCTGTGGCTCAGTGCCTCAGTGTCTCTGTGCCTCAGTGCCTCAGTGTCTCAGAGCCTCTGTGTCTCTGTGTCTCAGTGTCTCTGTGCCTCAGTGTCTCAGTGCCACAGTGTCTCAGTGTCGCAGTGTCTCAGTGTCTCAGAGTCTCAGTGTATCTGTGTCTCAGTGTCCCTGTGTCTGAGTGGCTCAGTGTCTCTGTGTCTCAGTGTCTCCATGTCTCAGAGTCTCTGTGTCTCTGTGCTTCAGTGTCTCTGTGCCTCAGTGTCTCAGTGCCACAGTGTCTCAGTGTCGCAGTGTCTCAGTGTCTCAGAGTCTCAGTGTATCTGTGTCTCAGTGTCCCTGTGTCTGAGTGGCTCAGTGTCTCTGTGTCTCAGTGTCTCCATGTCTCAGAGCCTCTGTGTCTCTGTGTCTCTGTGCCTCAGTGTCTCAGTGCCACAGTGTCTCAGTGTCTCAGTGCCTCAGTGTCTCAGTGTCTCTGTGTCTCTGTGTCTCAGTGTCACTGTGCCTCAGTGTCTCAGAGTCTCAGTGTCTCTGTGCCTCAGGGTCTCAGTGTCTCTGTATCTCTGTGCCTCAGTGTCTCCATGTCTCAGTGTCTCAGAGTATCTGTGTCAGAGTGTCTCAGTGTCTCAGAGTCTCAGTGTCACGGTGTCTCAGTGTCTCTGTCTCTCAGTATCTCAGTGTCTCTGTGTCTCAGTGTCTCTGTGTATCAGTGGCTCAGTGTCTCTGAGTCTCAGTGTCTCTGTGTCTCTGTGTCTCAGTGTCTCAGAGTCTCAGTGTCTCTGTGTCTCTGTGTCTCAGTGTCTCTTGCCTCAGTGTCTCAGAGTCTCATTGTCTCTGCATCTCTGTGTCTCAGTGTCTCAGAGTGTCAGTATCTCAGTGTCTCTGTGCCTCAGTATCTCTGTGTCTCAGTGTCTCAGTTTCTCTGAGTCACAGTGTCTCAGAGGCTCAGTGTCTCTGTGTCTCTGTGTCTCTGTCTCTCTGCCTCAGAGTCTCAGTGTCTCAGTGTCTCAGCGTCTCAGAGTCTCAGTGTCTCTGTGTCTCTGTGTCTCAGTGTCTCAGTGTCTCTGAGCCTCAGTGTCTCAGTGTCTCTGTGTCTCCGTGTCTCTGTGTCTCTGTGTCTCAGTGCCTCTGTGGCTCAGTGCCTCAGTGTCTCTGTGACTCAGTGTTTCAGTGTCTCAGAGTCTCTGTGTCTCTGTGTCTCAGTGTCTCTGTGCCTCAGTGTCTCAGTGCCACAGTGTCTCAGTGTCACAGTGTCTCAGTGTCTCAGAGTCTCAGTGTATCTGTGTCTCAGTGTCCCTGTGTCTGAGTGGCTCAGTGTCTCTGAGTCTCAGTGTCTCTGTGTCTCAGTGTCTCTGTGCCTCAGTGTCTCTGTGTCTCTGTGTCTCTGTGTCTCAGTGCCTCTGAGTCTCTGTGTCACAGTGTCTCTGTGCCTCAGTGTCTCAGTGTCTCAGAGTCTCAGTATCATAGTGTCTCACTGTCCCAGTGTCTCAGTGTCTCAGAGTCTCAGTGTCACTGTGTCTCAGTGTCTCAGAGGCTCTGTGTCTCTGTATCTCAGTGTTTCTGTGTCTCAGTGTCTCTGTGTCTCAGAGACTCAGTGTTACTGAGTCTCAGTGTCTCAGAGTATCTGTGTCAGAGTGTCTCAGTGTCTCAGAGTCTCAGTGTCACGGTGTCTCAGTGTCTCTGTCTCTCAGTATCTCAGTGTCTCTGTGTCTCTGTGTATCAGTGGCTCAGTGTCTCTGAGTCTCAGTGTCTCTGTGTCTCAGTGTCTCAGAGTCTCAGTGTCTCTGTGTCTCAGTGTCTCTTGCCTCAGTGTCTCAGAGTCTCAGTGTCTCTGTGTCTCAGTGTCTCTGTGTCTCTGTGCCTCAGTGCCTCAGTGTCTCAGTGTATATGTGCCTCAGTGTCTCAGTGTCTTAGTGTCTCAGTTTCTCACAGACTCTGTGTCACTGTGTCACAGTGTCTCAGTGTCTCTGTGCCTCAGTATCTCAGTGTCTCTGTGTCGCAGTGTCTCAGGGTCTCAGTGTCTCAGTGCCTCTGAGTCTCTGTGTCTCAGAGTCTCAGTGTCTCTGTGTCTCTGTGTCGCATTGTCTCTGTGCCTCGGTGTCTCAGTGTCTAAGTGCCTCAGAGTCTCAGAGTCTCTGTGTCTCTGTGCCTCTGTGTCTCAGTGTCTCTGTGACTCAGTATCTCAGTGTCTCTGTGTCTCATGTGTCTCTGTGACTCAGTGTCTCAGTGTCTAAGTGCCTCAGAGTCTCAGAGTCTCTGTGTCTCTGTGCCTCTGTGTCTCAGTGTCTCTGTGACTCAGTATCTCAGTGTCTCTGTGTCTCTGTGTCTCAGTGTCTCTGTGTCTCAGTTTCTCAGAGTCTCTGTGTCACTGTGTCTCACTGTCTCTGTGTCACAGTATTTCAGTGTCTCTGTGTCTCAGTGTCTCTGTGTCTCATGTGTCTCTATGCCTCGGTGTCTCAGCGTCTCAGTGTCTCAGAGTCTCAGTGTCTCAGTGTCTCTGTGTCTCTGTGCCTCAGTGTCTCTGTGCCTCTGTGACTCAGTATCTCAGTGTCTCTGTGCCTCAGTGTCTCAGTGTCTCAGTGTCTCAGAGTCTCAGTGTCTGTGTGTGTCAGTGTCTGTGTGCCTCATTGTCTCTGTGCCTGTGTCTCAATGTCTCAGTGTATCAGAGTCTCAGTTTCTCTGAGTCTCAGTATGTCAGTGTCTCAGTGCCTCAGTGTCTCTGTGCCTCAGTGTCTCTGTGCCTCTGTGCCTCAGTATCTCAGCGTCTCAATGTCTCAGTGTCTCAGAGTCTCTGTGTCTCAGTGTCTCATTGTCTCTGTGCCTCAGTGTCTCAATGTCTCGGTGTATCAGAGTCTCAGTTTCTCTGAGTCTCAGTATGTCAGTGTCTCAGTGCCTAAGTGTCTCTGTGCCTCAGTGTCTCTGTGCCTCTGTGCCACCGTATCTCAGCATCTCAATGTCTCAGTGTCTCAGAGTCTCTGTGTCTCAGTGTCTCAGAGTCTCTGTGTCTCAGTGCCTCAGTGTCTCTGTGCCTCAGTGTCTCTGTGTCTCAGCGTCTCTGCGTCTCTGTGTCTCTGTGCCTCATTGTCTCAGTGTCTCAGTGTCACAGAGTATCAGTGTCTCTGTGCCGCAGTGTCTCAGTGTCTCTGTGTCGCAGTGTCTCTGTGTCTCTGTGTCTCAGTGTCCCTGTGTCTCAGTGTCTCAGTCTCTCTGTATCTCAGAGTGTATGAGTCTCAGTGTCTCTGTTTCACTCTGCCTCAGTGTCTCTGTGTCTCAGTGTCTCAGAGTCTCAGTGTCTCTGTGTCTGTGTGCCTCAGTGTCACAGTGTCTCAGTGTTCAGAGTCTCAGTGTCCCTGTGTCTCTGTTTCTCAGTGTCTCTGTGCCTCAGTCTATCAGAGTCTCAGTGTCTCAGCGTCTCAGAGTCTCAGTGTCTCAGTGTCTCAGTGTCTCTGTGTCTCAGTGTCTCAGTGTCTCTGTGCCTCAGTGTCTCAGTTTCTCAGTGTCTCAGTGTCTCTGTGTCTCTGTGTCTCAGTGTCTCTGTGTCTTGGTGTCTCTGTTCCTCAGTGTCTCAGTGCCTCAGTGTCTCTGCGTCTCTGTGTCTCCGTGTCTCAGTGTCTCAGTGTCTCAGTGTCTCAGTGCCTCTGTGCCTCAGTGTCTCAGTGTCTCAAAGTCTCAGTGTTTCCGTGTCTCAGTGTCTCAGTGTCTCAGTGCCTCTGTGCCTCAGTGTCTCAGTGTCTCAGAGTCTCAGTGTCTCAGTGTCTCAAAGTCTCAGTGTCTCCGTGTCTCAGTGTCTCAGTGTCTCTGTGTCTCTGTGCCACTGTGTCTCAGATTCTCAGTGTTTCAGTGTCTCTGTGTCTCAGAGTCTCAGTGTCTCTGTACCTCAGTGTCTCTGTGTCTCAGAGTCTCTGTGTCTCAATGTCTCAGTGTCTCAGTGTCTCAGTGCCTCTGTGTCTCAGTATTTCTGTGTCTCACTGTCTCTGTGTCTCGGTGTCTCTGTGTCTCAGTGTCTCTGTGTCTCAGAGTCTCAGTGTTTCTGTGTCTCCGTGTCACTTTGCCTCAGTGTCTCAGTTTCTCAGTGTCTCAGTTCAGTATTTCAGTGTCTCTGTGTCTCAGAGTGTCAGTGTCTCTGTATATCAGAGTCTCTGTGTCTCAGTGTCTCAGAGTCTCAGTGTCTCTGTGTCATTGTACCTCAGTGTCACTGTGTCTCTGTCCCTCAGATTCTCAGTGTCATAGTGTATCAGAGTCTTAGTGTCTCAGAGTCTCAGTGTCTCAGTGTCTCAGTGTCTTCGAGTCTCTGTGTCTCTGTGTTTCTGTGTCTCCGTGCCTCAGTGTCTCTGTGCCTCAGTGTCTCAGTGTTTCAGAGTCTCAGGTTGTCTGTGTCTCAGTGTCTCCATGTCTCTGTGCTTCAGTGTCTCAGTGTCTCAGAGTCCCAGACTCTCTGTGTCTCTGAGTCTCAGTGTCTCTCTGTCTCAGTGTCTCTGTGTCTCAGTGTCTCAAAGTCTCAGTCTCTCAGTGTGTCAGTGTCTCAGAGTCTCAGTCTCTCTGTGTCTCAGTGTCTCTGTGCCTCAGTGTCTCAGTTTCTCAGAGTCTCAGTGTCACTGTGTCTCAGTGTCTCTGTTTCTCAGAGTCTCAGTGTCTCAGAGTCCCAGTCGCTCAGTGTCTCTGTGTCTCGGTGTCTTTGTGCCTCAGTGTCTCAGTGCCTCAGAGTCTCAGTGTCTCAGTGCCTCAGAGTCTCAGTGTCTCTGTGTCTCAGTGTCTCAGTGTTTCATTGCCTCTGTGTCTTTGTGCCTCAGTGTCTCAGTGCCTCAGAGTCTCAGTGTCTCAGTGCCTCATTGTCTCAGTGTCTCTGTGCCTCAGTGTCTCAGTGTCTCAACGTCTCAGTGTCTCAGTGTTTCATTGCCTCTGTGTCTCTGTGCCTCAGTGTCTCAGTCTCTCAGAGTCTCAGTGTCTCTGGTTCTCAGTGCATCAGTGTCTCAGCGTCTCTGTGCCTCAGTGTCTCAGTGTCTCTGTGCCTCAGTATCTCAGTGTCTCAAAGCCTCAGTGTCTCAGTGTCTCAGTATATCTTTGTCTCAGTGTCTCTGTGCCTCTGTGTCTCAGTGCCTCTTTGCCTCAGTGTCTCAGTGTTTCATAGTCTCTGTGTCTCAGAGTCTCAGTGTCTCTGTACCTCAGTGTCTCTGTGTCTCAGAGTCTCTGTGTCTCTGTATATCAGAGTCTCTGTGCCTCAGTGTCTCATTGTCTCAGAGTCTCTGTGTCGCTGTATATCAGAGTCTCTGTGCCTCAGTGTCTCATTGTCTCAGAGTCTCAGTGTCTCTGTGTCATTGTACCTCAGTGTCACTGTGTCTCTGTCCCTCAGTTTCTCAGTGTCATAGTGTATCAGAGTCTCAGTGTCTCAGTGTCTCTGCGTCTCTGTGTCTCAGTGTCTCAGTGTCTCTTTGCCTCAGTGTCTCTGTGCCTCAGTGTGTCTGTGTCTCTGTGTCTCAGTGTCTCTGTATCTCAGTGCCTCAGTGTCTCAGTGTCTCAGAGTCTCAGAGTCTCAGTGTTTCTATTTCTCAGTGTCTCAGTTTCTCAGTGTCTCTGTTTCTCTGTGCCTCATTGTCTCTGTGCCTCAGTGTCTCAGAGTCTCAGTGCCTCAGTGCCTCAGTGTCTCAGAGTCTCAATTTCTCAGTGTCTCAGTCTCTCTGTGCCGCAGTGTCTCAGAGTCTCAGAGACTCTGTGCCTCTGTGTCTCAGGTTCTCAGTGTCTTTTTGCATCAGTGTCTCTGTGCCTCAGTCTCTCAGTGTCTCAGTGTCTCTGTGTCTCTGTGTCTCAGTGTCTCTGTATCTCGGTGCCTCAGTGTCTCTGTGTCTCAGTGCCACAGTGTCTCAGTGTCTCAGAGTCTCAGTGTCTCAGTGTCTCTGTGTCGCAGTGTCTCTGTGTCTCAGGATCTCAGTGTCTCTGTGTCTCAGTGTCTCAGGGTCTCAGTGTCTCTGCGTCTCTGTGTCTCAGTGGCTCTGTCTCTCAGTGTCTCAGAGTCTCAGTGTCCCAGTGTCTCTGTGTCTCTGTGCCTCAGTGTCTCAATGTTTCAGAGTCTCGGTGTCTCAGTGTCTCTGTGTCTCTGTGCCTCATTGTATCTGTGCCTCAGTGTCTCAGTGTTTCTGTGCCTCAGTGTCTCAGTGTCTCAGTGTCTCAGAGTCTCAATTTCTCAGTGTCTCTGTGCCGCAGTGTCTCAGAGTCTCAGCGTCTCTGTGTCTCAGTGTCTCAGTGGATTTTTGCATCAGTGTCTCTGTGCCTCAGTGTCTCAGTGTCTCAGTGTCTCTCTGTCTCTGTGTCTCAGTTTCTCTGTATCTCAGTGTCTCAGTGTCTCTGTGTCTCAGTGTCTCAGTGCCACAGTGTCTCAGTGTCTCAGAGTCTCAGTGTCTCTGTGTCTCTGTGTCGCAGTGTCTCTGTGTCTCAGGATCTCAGTGTCTCAGTGTCTCAGGGTCTCAGTGTCTCTGCGTCTCTGTGTCTCAGTGGCACTGTCTCTCAGTGTCTCAGAGTCTCAGTGTCTCAGTGTCTCAGAGTCTCAATTTCTCAGTGTCTCTGTGCCGCAGTGTCTCAGAGTCTCAGCGTCTCTGTGTCTCAGTGTCTCAGTGGATTTTTGCATCAGTGTCTCTGTGCCTCAGTGTCTCAGTGTCTCAGTGTCTCTCTGTCTCTGTGTCTCAGTTTCTCTGTATCTCAGTGTCTCAGTGTCTCTGTGTATCTGTGCCTCAGTGTCTCAGTGTCCCAGTGTCTCAGTGTCTCAGAGTCTCAGTTTCTCAGTATCTCAGTGTCTCGGTGCCTCAGTGTCTCAGTGTCTCTGTGTCTCAGAGTCTCAGAGTCTCAGAGTCTCAGTGTCTCTATTTCTCAGTGTCTCAGAGTCTCAGTGTCTCTGTGCCTCAGTGTCTCTGAGCCTCAGCGTCTCAGTGTCCCAGCGTCTCAGTGTCTCTGTGTCTCGGAGCCTCAGTGTCTCAGAGTCTCAGAGTCTCTATTTCTCAGTGTCTCAGAGTCTCAGTGTCTCTGTGCCTCTGTGTCTCAGTGTCTCAGAGTCTCAGTGTCTCTGCTTCTCTGTGTCTCAGTGTCTCTGTGTCTCATTGTCTCAGTGTCTCAGTTTCACAGAGTCTCATTGTCTCTGTGTCTCAGTGTCTCTGTGCCTCAGTGTCTCAGTGTTTTTCAGTGTCTCAGTGTCTCAGTGTCTCTGTGTCGCTGTGCCTCATTGTCTCTGTGCCTCAGTGTCTCAGTGTTTCTGTGCCTCAGTCGCTCAGTGTCTCAAATTCTCAATTTCTCAGTGTCTCAGTGTCTCTCTGCCGCAG
The DNA here is from genome assembly GCF_965287045.1 of Carcharhinus amblyrhynchos. NCBI lineage: Eukaryota > Metazoa > Chordata > Chondrichthyes > Carcharhiniformes > Carcharhinidae > Carcharhinus > Carcharhinus amblyrhynchos. The sequence goes on along the minus strand of NW_027649924.1, from coordinate 205,190 downwards.
TGTCTCAGAGTCTCAGTGTCTCTGTGACTCTGTGTCTCAGTGCCTCAGTGTCTCAGAGTCTCAGTGTTTCTGTGTCCCTGTGTTTCAGTGTCTCTGTGTCTCAGTGTCTCAGTGTCTATGTGCCTCAGTGTCTCTTTGCCTCAGTGTCTCAGAGTCTCAGTTTCTCAGTGTCTCAGTGTCTCTGTGCCTCAGTGTCTCAGAGTCTCAGTGGCTCTGTGTCTCTGTGTCTCAGTCTCTCTGTGTCTCATTGTCTCAGTGTCGTAGAGTCTCATTGTCTCTGGGTCTCAGTGTCTCTGTGCCTCAGTTGTCACTGTGTCTCTGTGTCTCAGTGTCTCTGTGTCTCTGTGTCTCAGTTTCTCTGTGCCTCAGTCTATCAGAGTCTCAGTGTCTCTGTGTCTCTGTGTCTCTGTGTCTCAGTGTCTCTGTGCCTCAGTGTCTCAGTTTCTCAGAGTCTCTGTGTCTCTGTGTCTCTGTGTCTCAGTGTCTCAGTGTCACTGTGTCTTGGTGTCTCTGTGCCGCAGTGTCTCACAGTCTCAGTTTCTCTGTGACTCTGTGTCTCAGTGTCTCAGTGTCTCAGTGTCTCAGAGTCTCAGTGTTTCTGCGTCCCTGTGTCTCAGTGTCTCTGTGTCTCAGTGCCTCAGTGTCTATGTGCCTCAGTGTCTCTGTGCCTCAGTGTCTCTGTGTCTCAGTGTCTCAGAGTCTGAGTGGCTCTGTGTCTCTGTGTCTCAGTGTCTCTGTGTCTATGTGCCTCAGTGTCTCATTGTCTCAGTGTCTCAGTATCGTAGAGTCTCATTGTCTCTGGTTCTCAGTGTCTCTGTGCCTCAGTGTCTCTGTGTCTCTGTGTCTCAGTGTCTCAGTGTCTCAGTGCCTCAGTGTCTCCAAGTCTCAGTGTGTCAGTGTCTCTTCGTCTCAGTGTCTCAGTGCCTCTGTGCCTCTATGTCTCAGTGTCTCTGTGCCTCAGTATCTCAGTGTCTCAGATCCTCTGTGTCTCAGGTTCTCAGTGTCTCGGTATCTCAGAGCCTCAGTCTCACAGTGTCTCTGTACCTCAGTGTCTCTGTGTCTCAGTTTCTCTGTGTCTCAATGTCTCAGACTCTCACTGTCTTTGCGTCTCTGTGTCTCGGTGTCTCTGTGTCTCACTGTCTCTGTGTCTCTGTGTCTCAGTGTCTCGGAGTCTCAGTGTCTCTATGTCTCTGTGTCCCTGTGCCTCAGTGTCTCAGTGTCACAGTGTCTCTGTGTCTCAGTATCTCTGTGCCTCAGTCTATCAGAGTCTCAGTGTCTCAGTATCTCAAAGTCTCTGTGTCTCAGTGTCTCTGTGCCTCAGTGTCTCAGTTTCTCAGAGTCTCTGTGTCTCAGTGTCTCAGTGTCACTGTGTCCTGGTGTCTCTGTGCGTCAGTGACTCAGTGTCTCGGTGTCTCTGTGCCTCAGTGTCTCACTGTATCTGTGCATCAGTTTCTCAGTGTCTCTGTGCCTCAGTGCCTCAGTGTCTCACGGTGTCAGTGTCTCTGTGTCTCAGTGTCTCAGAGTTTCAGTGTTTCTGTGTCTCTGTGTCTCAGTGTCTCTTTGCCTCAGTGTCTCAGTGTCTCTGTGTCTCAGAGTTCAGTATTTCATTGTCTCTGTGTCTCAGTGCCTCAGTTTCTCTGTGCCTCAGCGTCTCAGTGTCTCAGAGTCTCACTCTCTCTGTGTCTCAGTGTCTCAGAGTCTCCGAGTCTCAGTGTCTCTGTGTCTCAGTGTCTCTGTGTCTCAGTGTCTCAGAGTCTCAGTGTCTCTGTGTCTCTGTGTCTCTGAGCCTCAGTGTCACAGTGTCTCACTGTCTCAGTGTCTCTGTGTCTCTGTTTCTCAGTGTCTCTGTGCCTCAGTCTATCAGAGTCTCAGTTTCTCAGTGTCTCAGAGTCTCACTGTCTCTGTGTCTACGTGTCTCTGTGTCTCAGTGTCTCTGTGTTTCCGTGCCTCTGTGGCTCAGTGTCTCAGTGTCTGACAGTCTCAGTGTCTCTTTGTCTCTGTGTCTCTTTGTCTCTGTGTCTCAGTGTATCTGTGCCTCAGTGTCTCAGTGTCTCAGAGTCTCACTGTCTCTGTGTCTACGTGTCTCTGTGTCTCAGTGTCTCTGTGCCTCAGTGTCTCAGAGTCTCAGTGTCTCAGTGTCTCAGTGTCTCTTTGTCTCTGTGCCTCAGTGTCTCAGTGTCTCAGAGTCTCAGTGTCCCAGTGTCTCTGTACGTCAGTGTCTCTGTGTCTCAGTGTCTCTGTGCCTCAGTGTCTCAGTGTCTCTGTGCCTCAGTGTCTCAGTGTCTCAGAGTCTCAGTGTCTCTGTGTCTCTGGGTCGCAGTGTCTCTGTGTCTCAGGATCTCTGCGTCTCTGTCTCTCAGTGTCTCAGAGTCTCAGTGTTCCAGTGTGTCTGTGTCTCTGTGCCTCAGTGTCTCAGTGTCCCAGTGTCTCAGTGTCTCAGAGTCTCAGTTTCTCAGTGTCTCAGTGTCTCGGTGCCTCAGTGTGTCTGTGTCTCTGTGCCTCAGTGTCTCAGTGTCTTAGAGTCTCAGTGTCTCTATTTCTCAGTGTCTCAGTTTCTCAGTGTCTCTGTTTCTCTGTGCCTCAGTCTCAGAGACTCTGTGCCTCTGTGTCTCAGGTTCTCAGTGTCTTTTTGCATCAGTGTCTCTGTGCCTCAGTGTCTCAGTGTCTCTGTGTCTCTGTGTCTCAGTGTCTCTGTATCTCGGTGCCTCAGAGTCTCAGTGTCTCAGTGTCTCAGTGTCTCAGAGTCTCAGTGTCTCTGTGTCTCAGTGTCTCAGGGTCTCAGTGTCTCTGTGTCTCAGTGTCTCAGGGTCTCAGTGTCTCTGCGTCTCTGTGTCTCAGTTTCTCTGTGTCTCAGTGTCTCAGAGTCTCAGAGTCTCAGTGTCTCAGAGTCTCTGTGCCTCAGTGTCTCAGTGTCTCTGTGTCTCTGTGTCTCAGTGTCTCTTTATCTCGGTGCCTCAGTGTCTCTGTGCCACAGTGTCTCAGGGTCTCAGAGTCTCAGTGTCTCTGTGTCTCTGTGTCGCAGTGTCTCTGTGTCTCAGGATCTCAGTGTCTCTGTGTCTCAGTGTCTCAGGGTCTCAGTGTCTCTGCGTCTCTGTGTCTCAGTGTCTCTGTGTCTCAGTGTCTCTGTGCCTCAGTGTCTCAGTGTCCCAGTGTCTCAGTGTCTCAGAGTCTCAGTTTCTCAGTGTCTCAGTGTCTCGGTGCCTCAGTGTCTCAGAGTCTCTGTGCCTCAGTGCCTCAGTGTCTCAGAGTCTCAGAGTCTCAGTGTCTCTATTTCTCAGTGTCTCAGAGTCTCAGTGTCTCTGTGCCTCAGTGTCTCTGAGCCTCAGCGTCTCAGTGTCCCAGTGTCTCAGAGTCTCAGTGTCTCAGTGTCTCAGTGTCTCAGAGTCTCAGAGTCTCAGTGTCTCTGCGTCTCTGTGCCTCAGTGTCTCAGTGTTTCAGAGTCTCAGTGTCTCAGTGTCTCTGCGTCTCTGAGCCTCATTGTCTCTGTGCCTCAGTGTCTCAGTGTCTCTGTGCCTCAGTGTCTCAGTGTCTCAGTGTCTCAATTTCTCAGTGTCTCAGTGTCTCTGTGCCGCAGTGTCGCAGAGCCTCAGAGTCTCTGTGTCTCTGAGTCTCAGTGTCTCAGTGGCTTTTTGCATCAGTGTCTCTGTGCCTCAGTGTCTCAGTGTCTCTCTGTCTCTGTGTCTCAGTTTCTCTGTATCTCAGTGTCTCAGTGTCTCTGTGTCTCAGTGTCTCTGTGCCACAGTGTCTCAGTGTCTCAGAGTCTCAGTGTCTCTGTGTCTCTGTGTCGCAGTGTCTCTGTGTCTCAGGATCTCAGTGTCTCTGTGTCTCAGTGTCTCTGCGTCTCTGTGTCTCAGTGTCTCTGTGTCTCTGTGCCTCAGTGTCTCAGTGTCCCAGTGTCTCAGCGTCTCAGAGTCTCAGTTTCTCAGTGTCTCAGTGTCTCGGTGCCTCAGTGTCTCAGTGTCTCTGTGCCTCAGTGTCTCAGTGTCTCAGAGTCTCAGAGTCTCAGTGTCTCTATTTCTCCGTGTCTCAGAGTCTCAGTGTCTCTGTTCCTCAGTGTCTCTGTGCCTCACCGTCTCAGTGTCCCAGTGTCTCAGTGTCTTAGAGTCTCAGTTTCTCAGTGTGTCAGAGTCTCAGTTTCTCAGTGTCTCAATGTCTCGGAGCCTCAGTGTCTCAGTGTCTCAGATTCTCAGAGTCTCAGTGTCTCTATTTCTCAGTGTCTCAGAGTCTCAGTGTCCCTGTGCCTCAGTGTCTCAGTGTCTCAGAGTCTCAGTGTCTCAGAGTCTCAGAGTCTCAGTGTCTCTGCTTCTCTGTGTCTCAGTGTCTCTGTGTCTCATTGTCTCAGTGTCTATGTGCCTCAGTGTCTCATTGTATCAGTGTCTCAGTGTCTCTGTGTCTCAGTGTCTCAGTGTCTCTGTGTCGCTGCGCCTCATTGTCTCTGTGCCTCAGTGTCTCAGTATCTCTGTGCTAAAGTGTCTCAGTGTCTCAAATTCTCAATTTCTCAGTGTCTCAGTGTCTCTCTGCCGCAGTGTCTCAGAGTCTCAGTGTCTCTGTGACTCTGTTTCTCAGTGCCTCAGTGTCTCAGAGTCTCAGTGTTTCTGCGTCCCTGTGTTTCACTGTCACTGTGTCTCAGTGTCTCAGTGTCTATGTGCATCAGTGTCTCTTTGCCTCAGTGCCTCAGTGTTTCAGAGTCTCAGTTTCTCAGTGTCTCAGTGTCTCAGTGTCTCAGAGTCTCAGTGGCTCTGTGTCTCTGTGTCTCAGTCTCTCTGTGTCTCAGTGTCTCAGTGTCTATGTGCCTCAGTGTCTCATTGTCTCAGTGTCTCAGTGTCGTAGAGTCTCATTGTCTCTGGGTCTCAGTGTCTCTGTGCCTTACTGTCACTGTGTCTCAGTGCCTCAGTGTTTCAAAGTCTCAGTGTCTCAGTGTCTCTTCGTCTCAGTGTCTCAGTGTCTCTGTGCCTCAGTATCTCAGTGTCTCAGAGCCTCTGTGTCTCAGATTCTCAGTGTCTCTGTGTCTCAGAGTCTCAGTGTCTCAGTGTCTCTGTACCTCAGTGTCTCTGTGTCTCAGTTTCTCTGTGTCTCATTGTCTCAGGCTCTCACTGTCTTTGTGTCTCTGTGTCTCACTGTCTCAGTGCCTCTATGTCTCTGTGTCTCTGTGCCTCAGTGTCTCAGTGTCTCAGAGTCTCACTGTCTCAGTGTCTCTGTGTCTCAGTGTCTCGGAGTCTTAGTGTCTCTATGTCTCTGTGTCTCTGTGCCTCAGTGCCTCAGTGTCTCAGAGTCTCAGTGTCTCTGTGTCTCAGTTTCTCTGTGCCTCAGTCTATCAGAGTCTCAGTGTCTCAGAGTCTCAGAGTCTCTGTGTCTCTGTGTCTCAGTATCTCAGTGTCACTGTGTCTTGGTGTCTCTGTGCCGCAGTATCTCACAGTCTCAGTGTCTCTGTGACTCTGTGTCTCAGTGTCTCAGTGTCTCAGTGTCTCAGAGTCTCAGTGTTTCTGCGTCCCTGTGTCTGAGTGTCTCTGTGTCTCAGTGTCTCAGTGTCTATTTGCCTCAGTGTCTCTGTGCCTCAGTGTCTCTGTGTCTCAGTGCCTCAGTGTCTATGTGCCTCAGTGTCTCTGTCCCTCAGTGTCTCTGTGTCTCAGTGTCTCAGAGTCTCAGTGCCTCTGTGTCTCTGTGTCTCAGTGTCTCAGTGTCGTAGATTCTCATTGTCTCTGGGTCTCAGTGTCTCTGTGCCTCAGTGTCTCAGTGTCTCAGTGTCTCAGTGCCTCAGTGTCTCAAAGTCTCAGTGTCTCAGTGTCTCTTCGTCTCAGTGTCTCAGTGCCTCTGTGTCTCAGTGTCTCTGTGCCTCAGTATCTCAGTGTCTCTGTGTCTCTGTGTCTCAGTGTCTCGGAGTCTCAGTGTCTCTATGTCTCTGTGTCCCTGTGCCTCAGTGTCTCAGTGTCTCTGTTTCTCTGTGTCTCAGTGTCTGTGTGTCTCTGTGCCTCAGTGTCTCAGTGTTTCAGAGTCTCAGTGTCTCAGTGTCTCTGTGTCGCTGTGCCTCAGTGTCTCAAATTCTCAATTTCTCAGTGTCTCAGTGTCTCTCTGCCGCAGTGTCTCAGAGTCTCAGTGTCTCTGTGACTCTGTGTCTCAGTGCCTCAGTGTCTCAGAGTCTCAGTGTTTCTGCGTCCCTGTGTTTCAGTGTCTCTGTGTCTCAGTGTCTCAGTGTCTCTGTGCCTCAGTGTCTCAGTGTCTCAGAGTCTCAGTTTCTCAGTGTCTCAGTCTCTCTGTGTCTCAGTGTCTCAGTGTCTCTGTGCCTCAGTGTCTCAGTGTCTCTGTGCCTCAGTGTCTCAGTTTCTCAGAGTCTCTGTGTCTCTGTGTCTCAGTGTCTCAGTGTCACTGTGTCTTGGTGTCTCTGTGCGTCAGTGACTCAGACTCTCAGTGCATCTGTGCTTCAGTTTCTCAGTGTCTCTGTGCCTCAGTGTCTCAGTGTCTCAAAGTCTCAGTGCCACAGTGTGTCACGGTCTCAGTGTCTCTGTGTCTCTGTGCCTCAGTGTCTCAGTGTTACAGAGCCTCAGTGTCTCAGAGTCTCTGTGTCTCTTTGCCTCAGTGTCTCAGTGTCTCTGTGTCTCCGTGTCTCAGTGTCTCAGAGTCTCAGTGGCTCTGTGTCTCAGTGTCTCAGTGTCTCAGTGTCTATGTGCCTCAGTGTCTCATTGTCTCAGTGTCTCAGTGTCGTAGAGTCTCATTGTCTCAGAGTCTCAGTGTCTCTGTGCCTCTGTGTCTCAGTGCCTCAGTGTCTCAGGGTTTCCGTGTCTCAGTGTCTCAGAGTCTCAGTGTCTCAGTGTCTGAGTGTGTCAGTGTCTCTGAGTCTCTGTGTCTCACTGTCTCTGTGTCTCTGTGTCTCACAGTCTCAGTGTCTCAGTGTCTCTGTGTCTCTTTGCCTCAGTGTCTCAGTGTCTCTATGTCTCAGTGTCTCTGTGTTTCCGTGCCTCTGTGCCTCAGTGTCTCAGTGTCTCACATTCTCAGTGTCTCTTTGTCTCTGTGTCTCTTTGTCTCTGTGTCTCAGTGTATCTGTGCCTCAGTGTCTCAGTGTCTCAGAGTCTCACTGTCTCTGTGTCTCTTTGTCTCAGTGTCTCTGTGTCTCTGTGTCTCAGTGTCTCTGTGCCTCAGTGTCTCAGTGTCTCAGTGTCTCTTTGTCTCTGTGCCTCAGTGTCTCAGTGTCTCAGGGTCTCAGAGTCTCAGTGTCTCAGAGTCACTGTGGCTCTGTGTTTCTGTGTCTCTGTGTCTCAGTGACTCTGTTCCTCTGTGTCTCAGTGTCTCAGTGTCTCAGAGTCTGAGTGTATCAGTGTCTCAGTTTCTCAGTCTCTCGGTTCCTCAGTGTCTCTGTGTCTCTGTGACTCAGTGTCTCACTGCCTCAGTGTTTCAGAGTCTCAGTGTATCTCTGTCTCAGTGTCACTTTGCCTCAGTTTCTCCGTGTCTCTGTACCTCTGTGTCTCAGTGTCTCTGTGTCTCTGTGCCTAAATGTCTCAGTGACTCAGTGTCTCAGAGTCTCAGTGTCTCTGTGTCTCTGTGTCTCTGTGTCTACGTGTCTCTGTGTCTCAGTGTCTCTGTGCCTCAGTGTCTCAGTGTCTCAGTGTCTCTGTGCCTCAGTGCCTCAGAGTCTCAGTGTCTCAGTGTCTCATTGTTTCTGTGTCTATGTGCCTCTGTGTCTCAGTGTCTCTGTACCTCTGTGCCTCAGAGTCTCAGTGTGTCTCAGTGTCTCTGTGACTCAGTGTCTCTGCATCTCAGAGTCTCAGTGTCTCAGAGTCTCAGTGTTTCAGTGTCTCTTTTCCTCAGTGTCTCAGAGCCTCAGTGTCTCTGAGCCTATGTGTCTCAGTGTGTCAGTGTCTCTGTGCCTCTGTGCATCAGTGACTCAGTGTCTCAGTGTCTCTGTGCCTCAGAGTCTCAGTGTCTCTGAGTCTCAGAGTCTCAGTGTCTCTATTTCTCAGTGTCTCAGAGTCTCAGTGTCTCTGTGTCTCTATTTCTCAGTGTCTCAGTGTCTCAATGTCTCAGTGTCTCAGTTTCTCAGAGTCTCTGTGTCTCTGTGTCTCAGTGTCTCAGTGTCACTGTGTCTTGGTGTCTCTGTGCATCAGTTTCTCAGTGTCTCTGTGCCTCAGTGTCTCAGTGTCTCAGAGTCTCAGTGCCTCAGTGTCTCACGGTCTCAGTATATCTGTGTCTCTGTGTCTCAGTGTTTCAGAGTCTCAGTGTCTCAGTGTCTCTGTGTCGCTGTGCCTCATTGTCTCTGTGCCTCAGTGTCTGCCTCAGTGTCTCAGTGTCTCTGTGTCTCAGTGTCTCTGTGCCGCAGTGTCTCAGAGTCTCAGTATCTCTGTGACTCTGTGTCTCAGTGTCTCTGTACCTCAGTGTCTCTGTGTCTCAGTTTCTCTGTGTCTCAATGTCTCAGACTCTCACTCTCTTTGTGTCTCTGTGTCTCAGTGTCTCTGTGTCTCACTGTCTCAGTGTCTCTGTGTCTCAATGTCTCGGAGTCTCAGTGTCTCAGTTTCTCAGTGTCTCAGAGTCTCAGTGTCTCTGTGTCTCTGTGTCTCAGTATCTCTGTGCCTCCGTCTATCAGAGTCTCAGTGTCTCAGTATCTCAGAGTCTCTGTGTCTCAGTGTCTCTGTGCCTCAGTGTCTCAGTTTCTCAGAGTCTCTGTGTCTCTGTGTCTCAGTGTCACTGTGTCTTGGTGTCTCTGTGCGTCAGTGACTCAGTGTCTCGGTGTCTCTGTGCCTCAGTGTCTCAGTGTATCTGTGCATCAGTTTCTCAGTGTCTCAGTGCCTCAGTGTCTCAGTGTCTCAAAGTCTCAGTGTCTCAGTGTCTCAGTGCCTCTGTGCCTCTGTGTTTCAGTGTCTCTGTGCCTCAGAATCTCAGAGCCTCTGTGTCTCAGAATCTCAGTGTCTCAGTGCCTCAGTGTCTCTGTGTCTCAGTTTCTCTGTGTCTCAATGTCTCACACTCTCACTGTCTTTGTGTCTCTGTGTCTCAGTGTCTCTGTGTCTCACTGTCTCTGTGTCTAAATGTCTCGGAGTCTCAGTGTCTCAGTTTCTCAGTGTCTCAGAGTCTCAGTGTCTCTGTGTCTCTGTGTCTCAGTATCTCTGTGCGTCAGTCTATCAGAGTCTCAGTGTCTCAGTATCTCAGAGTCTCTGTGTCTCAGTGTCTCTGTGCCTCAGTGTCTCAGTTTCTCAGAGTCTCTGTGTCTCTGTGTCTCAGTGTCACTGTGTCTTGGTGTCTCTGTGCGTCAGTGACTCAGTGTCTCGGTGTCTCAAAGTCTCAGTGTCTGAGTGCCTCTGTGCCTCTGTGTTTCAGTGTCTCCGTGCCTCAGAATCTCAGTGTCTCAGAGCCTCTGTGTCTCAGAATCTCAGTGTCTCAGTGTCTCTGTACCTCAGTGTCTCTGTGTCTCAGTTTCTCTGTGTCTCAATGTCTCACACTCTCACTGTCTTTGTGTCTCTGTGTCTCAGTGTCTCTGTGTCTCACTGTCTCAGTGTCTCTGTGTCTCTGTGTCTCAATGTCTCGGAGTCTCAGTGTCTCTATGTCTCTGTGTCCCTGTGCCTCAGTGTCTCAGTGTCTCAGAGTCTCAATGTCTCTGTGTCTCTGTGTCTCAGTATCTCTGTGCCTCAGTCTATCAGAGTCTCAGTGTCTCAGTATCTCAGAGTCTCTGTGTCTCAGTGTCTCTGTGCCGCAGTGTCTCAGTTTCTCAGAGTCTCTGTGTCTCAGTGTCTCAGTTTCACTGTGTCTTGGTGTCTCTGTGCGTCAGTGACTCAGTGTCTCGGTGTCTCTGTGCCTCAGTGTCTCAGTGTATCTGTGCCTCAGTGTCTCAGTGTCTCAAAGTCTCAGTGCCTCAGTGTCTCACGGTGTCAGTGTCTCTGTGTCTCAGTGTCTCAGAGTTTCAGTGTTTCTGTGTCTCAGTGTCTCAGTGCCTCTGTGCCTCTGTGTTTCAGTGTCTCTGTGCCTCAGTATCTCAGTGTCTCAGAGCCTCTGTGTCTCAGATTCTCAGTGTCTCTGTGTCTCAGAGTCTCAGTGTCTCAGTGTCTCTGTACCTCAGTGTCTCTGTGTCTCAGTTTCTCTGTGTCTCAATGTTTCAGACTCTCACTCTCTTTGTGTCTCTGTGTCTCAGTGTCTCTGTGTCTCACTGTCTCAGTGTCTCTGTGTCTGTGTGTCTCAATGTCTCGGAGTCTCAGTGTCTCTATGTCTCTGTGTCCCTGTGCCTCAGTGTCTCAGTGTCTCAGAGTCTCAATGTCTCTGTGTCTCTGTGTCTCAGTATCTCTGTGCCTCAGTATATCAGAGTCTCAGTTTCTCAGAGTCTCTGTGTCTCTGTGTCTCAGTGTCACTGTGTCTTGGTGTCTCTGTGCGTCAGTGGCTCAGTGTCTCGGCGTCTCTGTGCCTAAGTGTCTCAGTGTATCTGTGCATCAGTTTCTCAGTGTCTCTGTGCCTCAGTGTCTCAGTGTCTCAAAGTCTCAGTGCCTCAGTGTCTCACGGTGTCAGTGTCTCTGTGTCTCAGTGTCTCAGAGTTTCAGTGTTTCTGTGTCTCTGTGTCTCAGTATCTCTTTGCCTCAGTGTCTCAGTGTCTCAGAGTTCAGTATTTCAGTGTCTCTGTGTCTCAGTGTCTCAGAGTCTCACTCTCTCTGTGTCTCAGTGTCTCATTGTCTCCGAGTCTCAGTGTCTCTCTGCCTCAGTGTCTCTGTGTCTCTATGTCTCTGAGCCTCAGTGTCACAGTGTCTCACTGCCTCAGTGTCTCTGTGTCTCTGTGTCTCTGTTTCTCAGTGTCTCTGTGCCTCAGTCTATCAGAGTCTCAGTTTCTCAGTGTCTCAGAGTCTCAATGTCTCTGTGTCTCAGTGTCTCATTGTTTCTGTGCCTCAGTGTCTCAGTGTCTCAGTGTCTCTGTGTCTCTGTGTCTCAGTGTTTCAGAGTCTTAGTTTCTCAATGTCTCTGTGTCTCAGTGTCTCAGTGTCTCAGAGTCTTAGTGTCTCAGTGTCTCAGTGTCTCTGTATCTCAGTGTCTCCGTGTCTCAGTGCCTCTGTGCCTCAGTGCCTCAGTGTCTCAGTGTCTCAGAGTCTCAGTGTCTCTGTGTCTCAGTGTCACAGTGTCTCAGTGTCTCTGTTTCTCAGTGTCTCAGAGTCTCTGTGCCTCAGTGCCTCTGTGTCTCAGTGTCTCTGTGACTCTGTGTCTCAGTGTCTCAGTGTCTCAGAGTCTCAGTGTTTCTGCGTCCTTGTGTCTCAGTGTCTCTGTGTCTCAGTGTCTCAGTGTCTATGTGCCTCAGTGTCTCTGTGCCTCAGTGTCTCAGAGTCTCAGTGTCTCAGTGTCTCAAAGTCTCAGTGTCTCAGTGTCTCTTCGTCTCAGTGTCTCAGTGCCTCTGTGCCTCTGTGTTTCAGTGTCTCTGTGCCTCAGTATCTCAGTGTCTCAGAGCCTCTGTGTCTCAGATTCTCAGTGTCTCTGTGTCTCAGAGTCTCAGTGTCTCAGTGTCTCTGTACCTCAGTGTCTCTGTGTCTCAGTTTCTCTGTGTCTCAATGTCTCAGAATCTCACTGTCTTTGTGTCTCCGTGTCTCAGTGTCTCTGTGTCTCACTGTCTCAGTGTCTCTGTGTCTCCGTGTCTCAATGTCTCGGAGTCTCAGTGTCTCTATGTCTCTGTGTCCCTGTGCCTCAGTGTCTCAGTGTCTCAGAGTCTCAGTGTCTCTGTGTCTCTGTGTCTCAGTATCTCTGTGCCTCAGTCTATCAGAGTCTCAGTGTCTCAGTGTCACTGTGTCTTGGTGTCTCTGTGCGTTAGTGACTCAGTGTCTCTGTGCCTCAGTGTCTCAGTTTCTCAGTGTATCTGTGCATCAGTTTCTCAGTGTCTCTGTGCCTCAGTGTCTCAGTGTCTCAGAGTCTCAGTGCCTCAGTGTCTCACGGTCTCAGTATATCTGTGTCTCTGTGTCTCAGTGTTTCAGAGTCTCAGTGTCTCAGTGTCTATGTGTCGCTGTGCCTCATTGTCTCTGTGCCTCAGTGTCTGCCTCAGTGTCTCAGTGTCTCTGTGTCTCAGTGTCTCTGTGCCGCAGTGTCTCAGAGTCTCAGTGTCTCTGTGACTCTGTGTCTCAGAGTCTCCGTGTTTCTGCGTCCCTGTGTCTCAGTGTCACTGTGTCTCAGTGTCTCAGTGTCTATGTGCCTCAGTGTCTCTGTGCCTCAGTGTCTCAGTGTCTCAGAATCTCAGTGTCTCAGTGTCTCAGTGTCTCTGTGTCTCAGTGTCTCTGTGTCTCAGTGTCTATGTGCCTCAGTGTCTCATTGTCTCAGTCTCTCAGTGCCGTAGAGTCTCATTGTCTCTGGGTCTCGGTGTCTCTGTGCCTCAGTGTCTCTGTGTCTCTCTGTCTCAGTGTCTCAGTGTCTCAGTGTCTCTGTGCCTCAGTGTCTCAGTGTCTCAGTGCCTCAGTGTCTCAGTGTCTCAAAGTCTCAGTGTCTCAGTGTCTCTTCGTCTCAGTGTCTCAGTACCTCTGTGCCTCTGTGTTTCAGTGTCTCTGTGCCTCAGTATCTCAGTGTCTCAGAGCCTCTGTGTCTCAGATTCTCAGTGTCTCTGTGTCTCAGAGTCTCAGTGTCTCAGTGTCTCTGTACCTCAGTGTCTCTGTGTCTCAGTTTCTCTGTGTCTCAATGTCTCAGACTCTCACTCTCTTTGTGTCTCTGTGTCTCAGTGTCTCTGTGTCTCACTGTCTCAGTGTCTCTGTGTCTCTGTGTCTAAATGTCTCGGAGTCTCAGTGTCTCAGTGTCTCAGAGTCTCAGTGTCTCTGTGTCTCTGTGTCTCAGTATCTCTGTGCCTCAGTCTATCAGAGTCTCAGTGTCTCAGTATCTCAGAGTCTCTGTGTCTCAGTGTCTCTGTGCCTCAGTGTCTCAGTTTCTCAGAGTCTCTGTGTCTCTGTGTCTCAGTGTCACTGTGTCTTGGTGTCTCTGTGCGTCAGTGACTCAGTGTCTCGGTGTCACTGTGCCTCAGTGTCTCAGTGTATCTGTGCATCAGTTTCTCAGTGTCTCTGTGCCTCAGTGTCTCAGTGTCTCAAAGTCTCAGTGCCTCAGTGTCTCACGGTGTCAGTGTCTCTGTGTCTCAGTGTCTCAGAGTTTCAGTGTTTCTGTGTCTCTGTGTCTCAGTGTCTCTTTGCCTCAGTGTCTCAGTGTCTCTGTGTCTCAGAGTTCAGTATTTCTGTGTCTCTGTGTCTCAGTGCCTCAGTGTCTCTGTGCCTCAGTGTCTCAGTGTCTCAGAGTCTCACTCTCTCTGTGTCTCAGTGTCTCAGTCTCTTCGAGTCTCAGTGTCTCTGTGTCTCAGTGTCTCTGTGTCTCAGTGTCTCAGAGTCTCAGTGCCTCTGTGTCTCTATGTCTCTGAGCCTCAGTGTCACAGTGTCTCACTGTCTCAGTGTCTCTGTGTCTCTGTGTCTCTGTTTCTCACTGTCTCTGTGCCTCAGTCTATCAGAGTCTCAGTTTCTCAGTGTCTCAGAGTCTCAATGTCTCTGTGTCTCAGTGTCTCATTGTTTCTGTGCCTCAGTGTCTCAGTGTCTCAGTTTCTCAGTGTCTCAGAGTCTCAATGTCTCTGTGTCTCAGTGTCTCATTGTTTCTGTGCCTCAGTGTCTCCGTGTCTCAGTGTCTCTGTTTCTCAGTGTCTCAGAGTCTCTGTGCCTCAGTGCCTCTGTGTCTCAGTGTCTCAGAGTCCCAGTCTCTTAGTGTCTCTGTGTCTCGGTGTCTTTGTGCCTCAGTGTCTCAGCGTCTCAGAGTCTCAGTGTCTCTGTGTCTCAGTGTCTCTGTGTATCAGTGTCTCAGTGTCTCTGTGCCTCATTGTGTCAGTGTCTCTGTGCCTCAGTGTCTCAGTGTCTCAAAGTCTCAGTGTCTCAGTGTCTCATTGTCTCTGTGTCTCTGTGCCTCAGTGTCTCAGTGTCTCAGTCTCTCAGAGTCTCAGTGTCTCTGGTTCTCAGTGTATCAGTGTCTCCGCGTCTCTGTGCCTCAGTGTCTCAGTGTCTCTGTGCCTCAGTATCTCAGTGTCTCAAAGTCTCAGTGTCTCAGTGTCTCAGTATCTCTTTGTCTCAGTGTCTCTGTGCCTCTGTGTCTCAGTGCCTCTGTGCCTCAGTGTCTCAGTGTTTCATAGTCTCTGTGTCTCAGAGTCTCAGTGTCTCAGTGTCTCTGTACCTCAGTGTCTCAGTGTCGTAGAGTCTCATTGTCTCTGGGTCTCAGTGTCTCTGTGCCTCAGTGTCTCATTGTCTCTTTGCCTCAGTGTCTCTGTGCCTCAGTGTCTCGGTGTGTCAGTGTGTCTGTGTGTCTGTGTCTCTGTGTCTCAGTGTCTCTGTATCTCAGTGTCTCAGTGTCTCTGTGCCACAGTGTCTCAGAGTCTCAGTGTCTCTGTGTCTCTGTGTCTCAGTGCCTCTGTGTCTCAGGATCTCAGTGTCTCTGTGTCTCAGTGTCTCAGAGTCTCAGTGTCTCAGTGTCTCAGTGTCTCAGTGTCTCTGTGTCTCAGTGTCTCTGTGCCTCAGTGGCACAGTGTCTCAGTGTCTCAGAGTCTCAGTTTATCTGTGTCTCTGTGACTCTTTTTCTCAGTGTCGCTGTGCCTCTGTCTATCAGAGTCTCAGTGTCTCAGTGTCTCGGTGTCTCTGTGACTCAGTGTCTCAGAGTCTCAGAGTCTCAGAGTCTCAGTGTCTCTGTGTCTCTGTGTCTCTGTGTATCAGTGTCTCAGTGTCTCTGTGCCTCAGTGCCTCAGTGTCTCAGTGTCTCAGTGTCTCAGAGTCTCAGTGTCCCAGTGTCTCTGTACCTCAGTGTCTCTGTGTCTCAGTGTCTCTGTGCCTCAGTGTCTCAGTGTCTCAGAGTCTCAGTGTCTCTGTGAGTCTGTGTCGCAGTGTATCTGTGTCTCAGGATCTCAGTGTCTCTGTGTCTCAGTGTCTCAGGGTCTCAGTGTCTCTGCGTCTCTGTGTCTCAGTGGCTCTGTCTCTCAGTGTCTCAGAGTCTCAGTGTTCCAGTGTGTCTGTGTCTCTGTGCCTCAGTGTCTCAGTGTCCCAGTGTCTCAGTGTCTCAGAGTCTCAGTTTCTCAGTGTCTCAGTGTCTCGGTGCCTCAGTGTCTCTGTGCCTCAGTGTCTCAGTGTCTCAGTATTTCAGAGTCTCAGTGTCTCTTTGCCTCAGTGTCTCAGTGTCTCTGTGCCTCAGTGTCTCTGTGTCTCTGTGCCCCAGTGTCTCTGTGTCTCTGTGCCTCAGTGTCTCAGTCTCTCGGTGTCTCAGAGTCTCAGTGTCTCTGTGTCTCTTTGTCTCAGTGTCTTTGTGTCTCAGTGCCTCTGTGCCTCAGTGTCTCAGGGTCTCAGTGTCTCAGTCTCTCAGAGTCTCTGTGTCTCTTTTTCTCAGTGTCTCTGTGCCTCAGTCTATCAGAGTCTCAGTGTCTCAGTGTCTCAGAGTCTCAGTGTCTCAGTGTCTCAGGGTCTCTGTGTCTCAGGGTCTCTGTGTCTCGGTGTCTCTGTACCTCATGTCTCAGTGTCTCAGAGTCTCAGAGTCTCTGTATCTCAGTGTCTCTGTGTATCAGTGTCTCTGTGCCTCAGTGTCTCAGTGTCTCTGTGCCTCAGTGCCTCAGTGTCTCAAAGTCTCAGTGTCTCAGTGTCTCTGTGCCTCTGTGTCTCAGTGTCTCTGTGCCTCAGTGTCTCAAAGTCTCTGTACCTCAGTGTCTCTGTGTCTCTGAGTCTCTGTGTCACTGTGTCTCTGTATATCAGAGTCTCTGTGCCTCAGTGTCTCAGTGTCTCAGATTCTCAGTGTCATTGTACCTCAGTGTCACTGTGTCTCTGTCCCTCAGTTTCTCAGTGTCATAGTGTATCAGAGTCTCCGTGTCTCAGTGTCTCTGCGTCTCTGTGCCTCAGTGCCTCAGTGTCGCAGTGTCTCAGAGTGTCAGTCTCTCTGTGTCTCAGTGTATCTGTGCCTCAGTGTCTCAGTGTTTCAGTTTCTCAGTTACTCAGTGTCTCAGTGTCTCTGTGCCTCAGTGTCTCAGTGTCTCAGTGATTCAGTTTCTCAGTTACTCAGTGTCTCAGTGTCTCTGTGCCTCAGTGTCTCAGTGTCTCTGTGCCTCAGTGTCTCAGTGTCTCCGTGTCTCTGTGTCTCAATGTCACTGTGTCTCAGTGTCTCAGTGTGTCAGAGTCTCTGTGTCTCAGTGTGTCAGAGTCTCAGTGTCTCAGTGTCTCTGTGCTTCAGTGTCTCAGTGTCTCAGTGTTTCAGTTTCTCAGTTACTCAGTGTCTCAGTGTCTCTTTGCCCAAGTGTCTCTGTGCCTCAGTGTCTCAGTGTCTCAGCGTCTCAGTGTCTCTGTGTCTCAGTGTCTCTGTGTCTCTGTGCCTCAGTGTCTCAGTGTCTCAGTGTTTCAGTTTCTCAGTTACTCAGTGTCTCAGTGTCTCTTAGCCTCAGTGTCTCTGTGCCTCAGTGTCTCAGTGTCTCTGTGTCTCAGTGTCTCTGTGCTAAAGTGTCTCAGTGTCTCAGAGTCTCAGTTCCCCAGTGTCTCTGTGTCTCTGTGCCTCAGCGTCTCTGTGTCTCGGTGTCTTTGTGTCTCAGTGTCTCAGAGTCTCAGTGTCTCTGTGTCTCAGTGTCTCCTTGTCTCTGTGTCTCTGTGACTCTTCACCTCTGCGTTTCTGAGTTTCTGAGTCTCGGTGTCGCGGTTTCCCTGAGTCCCTGAGTCCCTGTGTCTCTGAGTCTCAGTGTCTCAATGTCTCTGAGTCTATGTGTCCCCGAGTATCTGTGTCTCTGAGTCTCTGTGTCTCTGTGTCACTGTATTTCTGTGGCTCTAAGTCTCCGTGTCTCTGAGTCTCTGAGCATCTCTGTCTCCGATTCTCTGTGCCGTTGTGTCTCCGTGTCTCAGAGTATCTGAGTCCCTGTGTCTCTGTGTCTCTGAGTCTAGGTGTCTTTGTGTCTCTGTGCGTCCGAGTCTCTGCGTCTCTGTGTCGTTACGTCTCTGTGTCTCGGTGTCCCTGTGTCTCAGTGTTTCTGAGTCTCTGTGGCTCTGTGTCTCTGAGTCTCCGTGTCTCCGTGCCTCTGTGTCTCTGAGACATGGTGTCTCTGGGTCTCTGTGTGTCTGAGTCTCTATGTCTCTGTCTCCCTGTTTCTCTGTGTCTCTGAGCCTCTGTGTCTCTGTGTCTCAATATCTTGGTGTCTCTGAGTCTCTGTGTGTCTGAGTCCCTGTGTCTCTGTGTCACTATGTCTTTGAGTCTCTGTGTCTTTGAGTCTCAGTGTCTCTGTGTCTCAGCGTCTCTGAGTCTCTGTGGCTCTGTGTCTCTATGTCTCCGTGTCTCTCTGCCTCTCTCTGAGTCTCTGAGTCTCTGTGTCTCAGTGTCTCTGTGTCTCGATATCTTGGTGTCTCTGAGTCTCTGTGTGTCTGAGTCCCTGTGTCTCTGTGTCACTATGTCTTTGAGTCTCTGTGTCTTTGAGTCTCAGTGTCTCTGTGTCTCAGCGGCTCTGAGTCTCTGTGGCTCTGTGTCTCTATGTCTCCGTGTCTCTCTGCCTCTCTCTGAGTCTCTGAGTCTCTGTGTCTCAGTGTCTCTGTGTCTCTGTTTCTCTGTGTCTCTGAGTCTCTGTGTCTCTATGTCTCTGAGTCTCTGTCTCTCTGTGTCTCTATGTCTCTGTAACTCTGTGCTTCTGTGTTTCTGAGTCTCTGAGTCGCGGTGTCTCTGTGTCACTGCGTTTCTGAGTCTCTGTGTCTCTGTGCCTTTCTATTTCTGAGTTGCTGAGTCTCTGAGCCTCTGAGACTCGGTGTCGCCGTGTCTCTGTGTCTCTGAGTCTCCGTGTCGCTATCTCTCTGAGTCTATGTGTCCCTGCGTCTCTGTGTCTCTGTGTCTTTGAGCCTCTGCGTCTCGGTGTCTCTATGTCTCTGAGGCTCTGTCTCTATATGTCTCTGAGTCTCTGTGTCTCTGAGTCTCTATGTCTCTGTGTCTCTGTCTCTCTGTGTTTCCATGTTTCCCTGCCTGTGTGTCTCTGTGTCTCTGAGCCTCTGTGTCTCTGAGTCCCTTTGTCTCTGTTTCTCTCTGTCTCTGAGTCTCTGTGTCTCTGTGTCTCTGAGGCTCTGTGTCTCTGTGTCTCTGTGACTTTGTGCTGCTGTGTTTCTGAGTCTCGGAGTCTATGTGTCCCTGAGTCTCTGTGTCTCTGTCTTTCTGAGTCTCTATGTCTCTGTAACTCTGTGCCTCTGTGTTTCTGAGTCTCGGAGTCACGGTGTCTCTGTGCCACTGTGTCTCTGAGGTTCTGTCTCTATATGTCTCTGTGTCTCTGACCCTCTGTGTCTCTTTGTCTCGATGTCTCGGTGTCTCTGTGTCTCTCAGAGTCTGTGTGTCTGTGTCTCTGAGTCTCTGTGTCTCTGACTCTCTGTGTCTTTGTGTCTCCGTGTCTCTGTGTCTCTGAGTCTCTGTGTCCCTGAGTCTTGGTGTCTCTGTGTCTCTGTGTCTCCGTGCCTCTGTGTCTCTGAGTCTCTGAGTCTCTGTGTCACTGCGTCACCGTGTCTCCGTGCCTCTGTGTCTCTGAGTCTCTGAGTCTCTGTGTCTCTGTGTCTCTGTTTCTCTGTGTTTCAGAGTCTATGTGTCTCTGAGTCTCTGTGTCTCTTCGCCTCTGAGTCTCTGTGTCCCTGTTTCTCTATGTCTCAGAGTCTCTGTGTCTCTGTGTCTCTTCGCCTTTGAGTCTCTGTGTCCCTGTTTCTCTATGTCTCAGAGTCTCTGTGTCTCTGTTTCTCTGATTTGCTGTGTCTCTGTGTCTCTGAGCCTCTGTGTCTCTGTGTCTCGATGTCTTGGTGTCTCTGTGTCTCTCAGTCTCTGTGTCTGTATCTCTGAGTCTTGGTGTCTCGGTGTCTCTGTGTGTCGGAGTCTCTGTGCCTCTGTGTCTTTGAGTCTCTGTGCCTCGATGTCTCTGTGCCTCAGTGACTCTGAGTCTCTGTGTGTCTGTTTCTCTGTGTCTCAGAGTCTCTGTGTCTCTGTTTCTCTGAATCTCTGTGTCTCTGAGCCTCTGTGTCTCTGTGTCTTGATGTCTCTGTGTCTCCGAGTCTCTGTGTGTCTGTGTCTCTCAGTCACTGTGTCTCTGATTCTCTGTGTCGACGTGTCTCCGTGTCTCTGTGTCTTGCGTCTCCGTGTCTCTCTGCCTCTGTGTCTCTGAGTCTCTGTGTCTCTGTGTCTCTGTTTCTCTGTGTCTCTGAGTCTCTGTGTCTCTATTTCTCTGAGTCTCTGTGTCTCTAAGTCTCTATGTCTCTGTAACTCTGTGCCTCTGTGTTTCTGAGTCTCTGAGTCTCGGAGTCGCGGTGTCTCTGTGTCACTGCGTTTCTGAGTCCCTGTGTCTTTGTGCCTCTGTGTTTCTGTGTTGCTGAGTCGCTGAGTCTCGGTATCGCCGTGTCTCTGTTTCTCTGAGACTATGTGTCCTGAGTCTCAGTTTCTCTGTGTCTCCGAGTCTCTGTGTCTCTGTTTCTCTGTGTGTCTGAGTCTCTATGTCTCTGAGTCTCTGTGTCTCTGTGACTCTGTGCCTCCGTGTTTCTGAGTCTCTGAGTCTCTGAGTCTGTGTTTCTGTGTCGCTGAGTTTCGGTGTCGCGTTGCCCCTGTGTCTCTGAGTCTCTGAGTCTGTGTTTCTGTGTCGCTGAGTTTCGGTGTCGCGTTGCCCCTGTGTCTCTGAGTCTCTGAGTCTCCCTGTCTCTATGTCTCTGAGTCTATGTGTCTCTGAGTCTCTGAGTCTCTGAGTCTCTGAGTCTCTGTGTCTCTATGTCTCTGAGCCTCTGTGTGTCTGTGTTTCTGAGTCGCTGAGTCTAGGTGTTGCGTTGCCTCTGTGTCTCTGAGTCTCTGAGTCTCCATGTCTCTGTGTCTCTGAGCCTCTGTGTCTCTGAGTCTATGATTCTCTGTGTCTCTGATTCTCTGAGTCTCTGTTGGTCTGTGTCTCTGGGTCTCTGAGACTCTGTGTCTCTGAGCCTCTGAGTCTCTGTTTCTCTGAGTCTCTGTGTCCCTGTGTCTGAGAGTCTCTGTCTCTATATGTCTCTGAGTCTCTGAGTCTCTATGTCTCCATGTCTCTGAGTCTCTGTGTCTTTGTGACGCTTGCCTCTGTGTTTCTGAGTCTCTGAGTCTCGGTGTCACGGTGTCTCTGTATCTCTGAGTCCCCGTGACTCTATGTCTCTGAGTCTATGTGTCCCTGAGTCTCTGTGTCTCTGTGTCTCAGAGCCTCTGTGTCTCTTCGTCTCGATGTCTCGGTGTCTCTGTGTCTCTGAGTCTCTGTGTGTCTGTGTGTCTGTGTCTCTGAGTCTCTGTGTCTCTGAGTCTCTGTGTCTCCGTGTCTCTGTTTTTCTGTGTCTCTGAGTCTCTATGTCTCTGCGTCTCTGAGTCTGTTTCTCTGTGTCTCTGAGTCTCTGTGTCCATGTTTCTCTGAGTCTCTGTGTCTCCGTGTCTCTGTTTTTCTGTGTCTCTGACTCTCTGTGTCTCTGCGTCTCTGAGTCTGTTTCTCTGTTTCTCTGTGTCTCTGAGTCTCTGTGTCCCTGTTTCTCTGAGTCTCTGTCTCTATATGTCTCTGAGTCTCTGAGCCACTATGTCTCCATGTCTCCGAGTCTCTGTGTCTCTGTGACACTTGCCTCTGTGTTTCTGAGTCTCTGAGTTGCAGTGTCTCTGACTCTCTGTATCTCTGTGTCACTGAGTCTCTGTGTCTCTGTTTCTCTGTGTCTCTGTGACTCTGTGCCTCTGAGTCTCTGAGTCTCGGAGTCGCTATGTCTCTGTGCTTCTGTGTTTCTGAGTCGCTGAGTCTCGGTGTTGCGTTGCCTCTGTGTCTCTGAGTCTCCATGTCTCTATGTCTCTGAGTCTATGTATCCCTGAGTCTCTGTGTCTCTGTGTCTCTGAGCCTCTGTGTCTCTGAGTCTCTGTGTCTCCGAGTCTCTGTGTCTCTGTGACTCTGTGCCTCTGTGCTTCTGAGTCTCGGAGTCGCTGCGTCTCTGTGACTCTGTATTTGTGTGTCTCAGTGTCTCTGTGCCTCTGTGTTTCTGAGTCGCTGAGTCGCGGTGTCTCTGTGTCACTGTGTCTCTGTGTCTCGGTGTCGTTGTGCCTCTGTGTTTCTGTGTTGCTGAGTCGCTGAGTCTCGGTGTCGCCGTGTCTCTGTGTCTCGGTGTCTCTGAGTATCCATGTCTCTATGTCTCTGAGTCTAAGTGTCCCTGAGTCTCTGTGTCTCTGTGTCTCTGAGTCTCTGTGTCTCTGTGTCTCTGTGTCTCTGAGTCTCTGTGTCTCTGAGTCTATGTGTCTCTGAGTCTATGTGTCTCTGTGTCTCTTTCTCTTTGAGTCTCTGTGTCTCTGTGCCTCAGTGCCTCTGAGGCTCTGAGACTTGGTGTCTCTTTGTCTCTGTGTGTCTGAGTCTCTGTCGCTGTGTCTTTGAGTCTCTGCATCTCATTGTCTCGGTGTCTCTGTGTCTCAGTTTCTCAGTCTCTTTGGCTCTGTGTCGCCGTGTCTCCATGCCTGTGTTTCTCTGAGTCTCTGTGTCTCCGAGTCTCTTTGTCTCTGTTTTTCTCTATCTCAGAGTCTCTGTGTCTCTGTGTCTCTGTGTCTCTGAGTCTCTGTGTCTCTTTGTCTCGATGTCTCGGTGTCTCTGTTTCTCTCAGTCTCTGTGTGTCTGTGTCTCTGAGTCCCTGTGTCTTTGTGCCTCAGTGTCTCCGTGCCTCTGTGTCTCCGTGTGCCTGAGTCTCTGTGTCTCTGTGTCTTTGAGTCTCTGTGTCTCTGCGTCTCGGTGTCTCTGTGTCTCCGTGCCTCCGTGTCTCTGAGTCTCTGAGTCTCTGAGTCTCCGTGTCTCTGTTTCTCCATTTCTCTGTGTTTCTGAGCTCCTGTGTCTCTGTGTCTCGATGTCTTGGTGTCTCTGTGTCCCTGAGTCTCTGTGTGTCTGTGCCTCGATGTCTTGTTGTCTCTGTGTCTCTGTGTGTCTGCGTCTCTGTGTCTCTTTGTCTTTTAGTCTCTGTGTCTCTATGTCTCGGTGTCTCTGTGTCTCTGTGTCTCTGTGTCTCTGAGTCTCTGAGGCCCTGTGTCTCTATGTCTCCGTGTCTCTCTGCCTCTGTGTCTCCTAGTCTCTGTGTCTCTGTGTCTCAGTGTCTCTGTGTCTCTGAGTCTCTGTGTCTCTGTGCCTCTGTGTTTCTGAGTTGCTGATTCGCTGAGTCTCGGTGTCACCATGTCTCTATGTCTCTGAGTCTCTGTGTGTCTGTGTCTCAATGTCTTGTTGTGTCTGTGTCTCTGTGTCTCGATGTCTTGGTGTCTCTGTGTCTCTGAGTCACTGTGTGTCTGTGTCTCGATGTCTTGTTGTCTCTGTGTCTCTGTGTGTCTGCGTCTCTGTGTCTCTGTGTCTCTGAGTCTCTGAGGCCCTGTGTCTCTATATCTCCGTGTCTCTCTGCCTGTGTCTCCTAGTCTCTGTGTCGCTGTGTCTCAGTGTCTCTGTGTCTCTGAGTCTCTATGTCTCTGAGTCTCTGTGCCTCTGTGTCTCTGAGTCTCTGTGTGTCTGTGTCTCGATGTCTTGTTGTCTCTGTGTGTCTGCGTCTGTGTGTCTCTGTGTCTCTTTGTCTTTCAGTCTCTGTGTCTCGGTGTCTCTGTCTCTCTGTGCCTCTGTGTTTCTGAGTTGCTGAGTCTCTGTGTCTCTGTGTCTCGGTGTCTCTGTGTCTCAGTGTCTCTGAGTCTCTGAGACCCTGTGTCTTTATGTCTCTGTGTCTCTCTGCCTCTGTGCCTCCTAGTCTCTGTGTCTCAGTGTCTCTGTGTCTCTGAGTCTCTATGTCTCTATGTCCCTGAGTCTCTGTGCCTCTGTGTCTCTGAGTCTCTGTGCGTCTGTGTCTCTGAGTCTTTTTGCCTCTGATTCTCTGGGTCGATGTGTCTCCGTGTCTCTGAGTCTCTGTGTCTCTGAGTGTCTGTGTCTCTGTTGCTCTGTGTCTCTTTTGCTCTGTGTCTCTATGTCTCTGAGTCTCTATGTCTCTGTTGGTCTGTGTCTCTGGGTCTCTGAGTCTCTGTGCCTCTGAGTCTCTGGGTCTCTGACTCTCTGTGTCTCTGAGTCTCTGTGTCTCTGTGTCTCTGAGCCACTGTGTCTCGATGTCTCGGTGTCTCTGTGTCTCTAAGTCTCTGCGGCTCTGTTGCTCTGTGTCTCTGTGTCTCTGAGTCTCTGTGTCTTTGAGCCTCTGTGTCTCGATGTCTTTGTGCCTCTGTGTCTCTGAGTCTCTGTGCGTATGTGTCTCTGATTCTTTGTGTCTCTGATTCTCTGGGTCGATGTGTCTCCGTGTCTCTGAGTCTCTGTGTCTCTGTTGCTCTCTGTCTCTGAGTCTCTGTGTCTCTGTTGCTCTGTGTCTCTGTTGCTCTGTGTCTCTGAGTCTCTGATTCTCTGTGTCTCTGAGTCTCTGTGTCTCTTTTGGTCTGTGTCTCTGGGTCTCTGGGTCTCTGAGACTCTGTGTCTCTGAGTCTCTGACTCTCTGTGTTTCTGTGTCTCTGAGCCTCTCTGTCTCTGTGTCTCGATGTCTCAGCGTCTCTGTGTCCCTGATTCTCTGTGCCTCTGTTTCTCTGAATCTTTGTGTCTCTGATTCTCTGGGTCAATGTGTCTCCACATCTTTGAGTCTCTGTGTCTCTGAGTCACTGAGTCTCTGTTGCTCTGTGCCTCTCAGAGTCTCTGTGTCTCTGTTGCTCTGTGTCTCTGAGTCTCTGGGTCTCTGAGTCTCTGTGACTCTGAGAATGTGTGTCTCTGAGTCTGTGTGTCCCTGTTTCTCTCTGTCTCTTTGTCTCTGAGTCTCTGTGCCTCTGAGTCTCTGTGTCTCTGTTGCACTGGGTCTCTGGCTCTCTGAGTCTCTATGCCTCTGTTTCTCTTTGTCTATGAGTCTCTGTGTCTATGAGTCTCTGTGTCTCTGTGTCTCTGAGCCTCTGTGTCTCTGTGTTTCAATGTCTCTGTGTCTCTGATTCTCTGTGTCGATGGTTCTCCGTGTCTCTGTGTCTCAGAGTCTCTGAACCTCTGTGTCTCGGTGTCACTGAGTCTCTGTGTCTCTGAGTCTCTGTTACCCTGTGTCTCTGTTTCTCTGTGTCTCTGAGTCTCTGTGTCTCTGCATCTCTGAGTCTCTGTCTCTATATGGCAAAGTCTCTGCATCTCAGCATCTCAGCGTCTCTGAATCTCATAGTCTCTGCGTCTCAGCTTCTCAGCATCTCAGCGTCTCTGCGTCTCGGTGACTCTGGGTCACAGTGTCTCTGCGTCTCAGCGTCTCTGTAACTCTGCGTCTCAGCGTCTCAGCTTCTCAGAGTCTCTGGGTCTCTGCGTCTCTGTGTCCCAGAGTCTCTGCGTCTCAGCGTCTCTACATCTCAGAGTCTCAGAGTCTCTGCGGCTCAGAGTCTCTGTGTCTCTGCGTCTCAGAGTCTCTGCGTCTCTGCGTCCCTGCGTCTCAGAGTCTCTGCGTCTCAGCTTCTCTGCGACTCAACGTCACTGCGTCTCTGCGTCTCTATGTCTCAGTGTCTCTGTGTCTCAGCTTCTCTGCGTCTCAGAGTCTCTGTGACTCAAAGTCTCAGAGTCTCTGCGTCTCTGTGTCTCTGCGCCTCTGTGTCTCTGTGTCTCTGCGTCTCAGCATCTCTGCGTCTCCGTGTCTCAGCGTCTCTGCGTCTCTAAGTCTCAGCGTCTCAGCGTCTCAGCGTCTCTGCGTCTCAGAGTCTCTGCGTCTCAGAGTCTCTCCGTCTCAGAGTCTCTCTGTCTCAGCATCTCTGCGTCTCTACGTCTCAGAGTCTCTGCGTCTCTGCATCTCAGAGTCTCTGTATCTCTGCACCTCAGAGTCTCTTCGTCTCAGAGTCTCTGCGTCTCAGTGTCTCTGTGTCTCTGCGTCTCAGAGTCTCTGCGTCTCAGCGCCTCAGAGTCTCTACGTCTCAGTGTCTCTGCGTCTCAGAGTTTCTGCATCTCAGCGCCTCTGAGTGTCTGCGTCTCTGCGTCTCAGCGTCACTGCGTCTCAGCGACTCTCTGTCTCAGAGTCTCTGCATCGCTGCGTCTCAGAGTCTCTGCATCTCAGAGTCCCTGCGTCACAGCGTCTCTGTGTCTCTGCGTCTCTACGTCTCAGCGTCTCTGCGTCTCAGCGTGTCCGCATCTAAGAGCCTCTGCGTCTCAGAGTTTCTGCATCTCAGCGTCTCAGCGTCTCAGCGTCTCAGCGGCTCTACGTCTCTGCATCTCTGTGCCTCAGCTTCTCAGAGTCTCTGCGTTTCTGCGTCTCTGCAACTCAGAGTCTAAGCATCTCAGCGTCTCAGAATCTCAGCATCTCAGCATCTCTGCGTCTCTGCGTCTCTGCGTCTCAGAGTCTCTGCGTCCCTGCGTCTCTGCGTCTCAGAGTCTCTGCGACTCAACGTCTCAGCGTCTCAGAATCTCTGCGTCTCAGCATCCCTGCGTCTCAGAGTCTCTGCGTCTTAGCGTCTCTGCGTCTCAGCGTCTCAGAGTTTCTGCATCTCAGCGTCTCAGAGTCTCTGCGTCTCAACGCCTCTGAGTCTCAGAGTCTCTCCGTCTCAGCGACTCTGAGTCTCAGAGTGTCACAGTCTGTGCGTCACAGTGTTTCTGCGTCTCTGTGTCTCTGTGTCTCAGCGTCTCTGCGTCTGAGAGTCTCTGCGTCTCAGAGTCTCTGTGTCTCAGAGTCTAAGCGTCTCTGCGTCTCAGTCTCTGCTTTTCAGAGTCTCTGTGTCTCAGGGTCTCTGAGTCTCTGCATCTCAGGGTCTCTGAGCCTCAGAGTCACGCCGCCTCTGCGTCTCTGTGTCTCAGCGTCCCTGCGTCTCAGCGTCTCTGTGTCTCAGAGTCTCTGCGTCTCTGCGTCTCTGTGTCTAAGAATTCCTGTGTCTCAGAGTCTCTGCGTCTCAGAGTCTCCACATCTCTGCATCTCAGAGTCTCTGGGCCTCAGCGTCTCTGCGCCTTAGCGTTTCTGCGTCTCAGAGGCTCTGCGTCTCAGAGTCTCTGCGTCTCAGCGTCTCAGAGTTTCTGCGTCTCAGCGTCTCAGAGTCTCTGCGTCTCAACGTCTCTGGGTCTCAGCGTCTCTGCATCTCAGAGTCTCTATGTCTCGGCGACTCTGAGTCTCAGAGTCTCACAGTCTGTGTGTCTCAGTGTCTCTGCGTCTCTGCGTCTCTGTGCCTCAGCGTGTCTGCGTCTCAGTGTCTCTGCGTCTCTGCGTCTCAGAGTCTCTGCGTCCCTGCGTCTCTGCGTCTCAGAGTCTCTGCGACTCAACGTCTCAGCGTCTCAGAATCTCTGCGTCTCAGCATCCCTGCGTCTCAGCGTCTCTGCGTCTCAGTGTCTCTGCGTCTCTGCGTCTCTGAGTCTCTGCGTCTCAGCGTCACTGCGTCTCAGCGTCTCAGAGTCTGTGCGTCTCAGCTTCTCAGCGTCTCAGTTTCTCTGCATCTCAGCGTCTCTGCATCTCAGTGTCTCTGCGTCTCAGAATCTCTGCATCTCAGCGTCTCTGCATCTCAGTGTCTCAGCGTCTCAGAGTCTCTGCGTCTCAGCGTCTCTGCATCTCAGCGTCTCTGCATCTCAGCGTCTCAGAGTCTCTGCATCTCAGAGACTAAGCGTCTCTGCATCTCAGTCTCTGCTTCTCAGGGTCTCAGGGTCTCTGCGTCTCAGAGTGTCTGCGTCTCAGAGTCTGTGCGTCTCAGAGTCTCTGCCTTTCTGCATCTCTGCATCTCATAGTCTTGGAGTCTTGGAGTCTCTGCATATCAGTCTCGGAAACTCAGAATCTCTGCGTCTCAGAGCCTTGTGTCTCAGACTCTCTGTGTATCAGCGTGTCAGAGGCTGTGTGTCTCAGAGGCTCTGTGTCTCAGAGTGTCTGCATCTCAGAGTCTCAGACTCTGTGCATCTCTGCATCTCAGAGTCTCAGATGGTCAGCATCTCTGCGTCGCAGTTTCGCAGAGTCTCTGCGTCTCTGCGTCTCGGAGTCTCTGCGTCTCAGAGTCTCAGATTATCTGCGTCTCAGTGTCTCTGCATCTCAGTGTCTCTGCGTCTCAGTGTCTCTGCGTCTCAGAGTCTCTGCGTCTCAGAGTCTCAGATTATCTGCGTCTCAGTGTCTCTGGGTCTCAGAGTCTCTGCATCTCACAGTCTCTGCATCTCTTAATATCTGCGTCTCAGAGTCTCAGGGTCTCAGCATCTCAGAGTCTCTGCGTCTCAGAGTCTTTGATTGTCAGAGTCTGAGAGTCTCAGCGTCTCAGATTCTCTGTGTCTCAGGGTCTCTGCGTCCCAGGGTCTCTGCGTCTCTGCGTCTCAGAGCCTGTGGATTTTGGAGTCTCTGGGTCAGAGTCTCTTCATCTCAGAGTCTCTGCGTCTTAGAGGCTGCGAGGATTAGCATCTCTGTGTCTCAGCGTCTCAGCGTCTCAGAGTCTCTGCGTCTCAAAGTCTCTGTGTCTCAGCGTCTCACCGTCTCTGCGACTCAGTGTCTCTGCGTCTCAGAGTCTCTGTGTCTCAGCATCTCAGAGTCTCTGCGCCTCAGCGTCTCTGCGTCTCAGCGTCTGTGCTTCTCAGCGTCTCAGCGTCTCTGCAGCTCAGAGTCTCCTGTCTCTGCGTCTCAGAGTCTCTGCGTCACAGCGTCTCAGAGTCTCTGTGCCTCAGGGTCTGTGTTTCTCAGTGTATCTGCGTCTCAGAATCCCTGCATCTCAGTGTCACTGCGTCTCAGAGTCGCAGCGCCTCTGTGCCTCAGAGTCCCTGCGTCTCAGCGTCTGTGCTTCTCAGCATCTCTGCGTCTCTGAGTCTCGGCGTCTCAGAGTCTCTGCGTATCAGCGTCTCAGAGTAGCAGCGTCTAAGAGTCTCTGCCTTTCTGGATCTCTGCGTCTCAGAGTCTCGGAGTATTTGAGTCTCTGCGTATCAGAGTCTCGGAGACTCAGAATCTCTGCGTCTCGGAGACTCCGTGTCTCCGGGTCTCTGCATATCAGCGTCTCAGAGGCTGTGCATCTCAGAGTCTCTGTGTCTCAGAGTCTCTGCATCTCAGTGTCTCTGCGTCTCAGTGTCTCTGCATCTCTGCGTCTCAGAGTCTCTGCGTCTCAGTGTCTCTGTGTCTCGGCGTCTCAGCATCTTAGATTGTCTGCATCTCAGAGTCTCCGCGTCTCAGAGGCTGCGAGGATTAGCGTCTCTGCGTCTCAGAGTCTCAGTGTCTCAGAGTCATTGTGTCTCTGAATCTCTGCGTTTCAGAGTCCCTCCGTATCACAGCCTCAGAGTCTCAGTGTCTCAGAGTCTCTGCGTCTCTGCGTCTCAGAGTCTCAGCGTCTCAGTGTCTCTGCATCTCAGAGTCTCTGCGTCTCTGCGTCTCAGAGTCTCAGCGTCTCAGTGTCTCTGCATCTCAGAGTCTCTGCGTCTCAGAGTCTCTGCGTCCCTGCCTCTCTCTGCATCTCAGAGTCTCAGAGTGTCAGCGTCTCTGTGTCTCAGAGTCTCTGCGTCTCTGCACCTCAGAGTCTCTGCGTGTAAGCATCTCTGCGTATCTGAGTCTCAGTGGCTCTGAGTCTCTGAGTCTCTGCGTCTCTGCGTCTCAGGGACTCTGTGTCTCAGTGTCCCTGGCTCTCATTGTCTCGGCGTCTCACCATCTCTGCGTCTCAGACTCTCTGCTTCTCAGAGTCTGTTCATCTCAGAGTCTCTGCGTCTCTGCGTCTCAGCGTCGCTGTGCCTCGGAGTCTCTGCGTCTCAGCATGTCTGCGTCTCAGCGTCTCAGAGTCTGTTCGTCCCATAGTCTCTGCCTCTCAGATTCTCTGCATCTCTGCGTCTCTGCGTCTCAGAGTCTCTGCGTCTCAGTGTCTCTACGTCTCAGTGTCTCTACGTCTCAGTGTCTCTACGTCTCAGCGTCTCAGGGAGTCTGCATCTCAGCATCCCTGGCTGTCATCGTCTCGGTGTCTCACCATCTCTGCTTCTCAGAGACTCTGTGTCTCAAAGTGTCTGCATCTTAAAGTCTCAGCGTCTCAGCGTGTCTGCGTCTCAGAGTCTGTTCATCCCATTGTCTCTACCTCTCAGATTCTGTGCTTCTCAGCGTCTCTGCGTCTCAGAGTCTCTGAGTCTCAGCGTCTCTGCGCCTCAAAGTTTCTGCCTCTCAGAGTCTCTGTGTCTCTGCGTCTCAGAGTCTCTGCATCCCTGCGTCTCTGCGTCTCAGCGTCTCAGCGTCTTTGCGTCTCAGCGTCTCAGAGTCTCTGTGTCTCAGAGTCTCTGCGTCTCTGCGTTTCTGCGTCTCAGTCTCTCTGCATCTCAGTGTCTCTGCGTCTCAGAATCTCTGCGTCTCAGAGTCTGTGCGTCTCAGAGTCTGTGCGTCTCAGAGTCTCTGCGTCTCAGAGTCTCTGCATCTCAGCGTCTGTGCTTTGCAGCGTCTCTGTGTCTCAGCATCTCTGCGTCTCTGCGTCTCTGCGTCTCAGAGTCTCTGCGTCTCAGAGTCTCTGCGTCTCAGCGTCTCTGAGTGTCAGCGTCACTGCGCCTCGGAGATCCACGTCTCAGTGTCTCAGAGTCTCTGCGTCTCAGATTTTCTGCATCTCAGAGTCTCTGCATCTCAGAGTCTCTCCGTCTCAGAGTCTCTGTGTCTTAGCGTCTTTGCGTCTCAGTGTCTCTGCGTTTCAGCGTCTCAGAGTCTCTGACCCTCAGCGTCTCTGTGTCTCAGACTCTCAGAGTCTCTGCGTCTCAGTGTCTCAGAGTTTCTGCGTCTCAGTGTCTCTGCGTTTCAGCGTCTCTGAGTCTCAGAGCCTCGACGTCTCAGAGTGTCTGAGTCTCAGCGTCTCTGCGTCTCAGACTCTCAGAATCTGTACGTCTCAGCGTCTCAGATTCTCTCCATCTCAGCGTTTCCTCATCTCAGAGTCTTAGAGTCTTGTGTTCTCAGTGTCTCTGCATCTCAGCGTCTCTGCGTTTCAGCGTCTCTGAATCTCAGAGCCTCGGTGTCTCAGAGTCTCTGAGTCTCAGCGTCTATGCTTCTCAGCGTCTCTGCATCTCAGCGCCTCTGTGTGTCTGCGTCTCCGCGTCTCCGCGTCTCTGCGTTTCATCGTCTCTGCGTCTCAGCTTCTCTGCATCTCAGAGTCACTGCGTCTCAGCGTCTCTGTGTCTCAGTGTCTCTGTATCTCAGCGTCTCTGTGTCTCAGTGTCTCTGTATCTCAGAGTCTCTGCATCTAAGCGTCTCTGCGTTTCAGCGTCTCTGAATCACAGAGCCTCGGTGTCTCAGAGTCTCTGAGTCTCAGCGTCTCTGTGTCTCAGACTCTCAGAGTCACTGCGTCTCAGCGTCTCTGTATCTCAGAGTCACTGCATCTCAGAGTCTCTGCGCCTCAGAGTCTCTGCGTCTCAGCGTCTTTGCATCTCAGGGTCTCTGAGTCTCAGAGCCTCGGCGTCTCAGATTCTCTGTGTGTCAGTCTCCCTGCGTCTCAGATTGTCTGCATCTCAGAGTGTCTGAATCTCAGTGTCTCCGCGTCTCAGAGTCTCTGCGTCACATCGTCTCAGGGACTCTGCGTCTTAGAGTCTCTGCATGTCAGTCTCCCTGCGTCTCAGAGTCTCTGCGTCTCAGAGTCTCCGAATCTCAGCGTCTCTGCATCTCAGCGTTTCTGCATCTCAAAGTCTCTGCGTCTCCGCGTCTCTGCGTCCCAGCGTCTCCGCGTCTCAGAGTCTCCGCATCTCAGAGTCTCTGAGTCTCAAAGCCTCTGCGTCTCAGACTCTCAGAGTCTCTGCGTCTCAGCGTCTCAGCATCTCTGCGTCTCTGCGTCTCAGCGGCTCTGCGTCTCAGAGGCTCTGTGTCTGCGTCTTTGCGTCTCAGCGTCTCTGCGTTTCAGCTTCTCTGAGTCTCAAAGCCTCGGCGTCTCAGAGTCTCTGAGTCTCAGTGTTGCTGCATCTCAGACTCTCAGAGTCCCTGCGTCTCAGAGTCTCAGCATCTTTGCGTCTCTGCTTCTCTGCGTCTCTGCTTCTCAGAGTCTCAGAGTCTCTGCATCTCAGCGTCTCTGTGTCTCAGCGTCTCAGCGTCTCAGCGTCTCTGCGTGTCAGCATCTCTGCGGCTCAGAATCTCTGTATCTCAGAGTCACTGCGTCTCAGCGTCTCAGACTCTCAGAGTCTCTGCGTCTCAGAATCTATGCGTCTCTGCGTCTCTGTGTCTCTGCGTCTCCGCGTCTCAGCGTCTCTGCGTTTCATCGTCTCTGCGTCTCAGCTTCTCTGCATCTCAGAGTCACTGCGTCTCAGCGTCTCTGTGTCTCAGAGTCACTGCGTCTCAGCGTCTCTGCGTCTCAGAGTCCCTGCGTCTCAGCGTCTCCGTGTCTCAGTGTCTCTGTATCTCAGAGTCCCTGCGTCTCAGTGTCTCTGTATCTCAGAGTCTCTGCGTCTCAGCGTCTTTGCATCTCAGGGTCTCTGAATCTCAGAGCCTCGGCGTCTCAGATTCTCTGCGTGTCAGTCTCCCTGCATCTCAGAGTCTCTGCATCTCAGCGTCTCTGTTTCCCAGCGTCTCTGCGTCTCAGAGTCTCTGCATCACAGCATCCCAGGGACTCTGCGTCTCAGAGTCTGCGCGTCTCAGAGTCTCTGCATCTCTCTGACTCAGCGTCTCAGAGTCTCTGAGTCTCAGTGTCTCCGCGTCTCAGAGTCTCCGCATCTCAGAATCTCCGCGTCTCAGAGTCTCTGTGTCTCAGAGTCTCTACGTCTCAGCATCTCTGCGTTTCAGCGTCTCTGAGTCTCAAAGCGTCCGCGTCTCAGAGTCTCCGCATCTCAAAATCTCTGCGTCTCAGCGCCTGCGTCTCAGCGTCTCAGCATCTCAGCGTCTCAAAGTCTCTGCTTCTCAGCATCTCTGCATCTCAGTGTCTCTGCATCTCAGGCTCTCAGAGTCTCTGCGTCTCAGCGTCTCAGCATCTCTGCGTCTCAGCGGCTCTGCGTCTCAGAGGCTCTGCGTCTCTGCGTCTTTGCGTCTCAGCGTCTCTGCGTTTCAGCTTCTCTGAGTCTCAAAGCCTCGGCGTCTCAGAGTCTCTGCGTCTCAGTGTCGCTGCATCTCAGACTCTCAGAGTCTCTGTGTCTCAGCGTCTCAGCATCTCTGCGTCTCTGCTTCTCTGCGTCTCAGCGTCTCTGCGTCTCAAAGTCTCAGTCTCTGAGAGTCTCTGTGTCTCTGCGTCTCAGCGTATCAGAGTCTCAGCGTCTCTGTGTCTCAGAGCCTCAATGTCTCAGAGTGTCTGAGTCTCAGCGTCTCTGCATCTCAGACTCTCAGAGTCTCTGCATCTCTGTGTCTCTGCGTCTCAGCGTCTCTGCATCTCAGAGTTTCAGTCTCTCAGAGTCTCTGTGTCTCTGCATCTCAGCGTCTCAGAGTCTCTGCGTCTCATCGACTGCGTCTCAGTGTCTCCGCATCTCAAAATCTCTGCGTCTCAGCGCCTGCGTCTCAGCGTCTCAGCATCTCAGCGTCTCAAAGTCTCTGCTTCTCAGCATCTCTGCGTCTCAGCGTCTCTGCATCTCAGGCTCTCAGAGTCTCAGCGTCTCAGCGTCTCAGCATCTCTGCGTCTCAGCGGCTCTGCGTCTCAGAGGCTCTGCGTCTCTGCGTCTCAGCGTCTCTGCGTTTCAGCTTCTCTGAGTCTCAAAGCCTCGGCGTCTCAGAGTCTCTGAGTCTCAGTGTCGCTGCATCTCAGACTCTCAGAGTCTCTGTGTCTCAGCGTCTCAGCATCTCTGCGTCTCTGCTTCTCTGCGTCTCAGCGTCTCTGCGTCTCAAAGTCTCAGTCTCTGAGAGTCTCTGTGTCTCTGCGTCTCAGAGTCTCAGCGTCTCTGTGTCTCAGAGCCTCAATGTCTCAGAGTGTCTGAGTCTCAGCGTCTCTGCATCTCAGACTCTCAGAGTCTCTGCATCTCTGTGTCTCTGCGTCTCAGCGTCTCTGCATCTCAGAGTTTCAGTCTCTCAGAGTCTCTGTGTCTCTGCATCTCAGCGTCTCAGAGTCTCTGCGTCTCAGCGTCTCTGCATTTCAGCGTCTCTGAGTCTCAGAGCCTCGACCTCTCAGAATGTCTGAGTCTCAGCATCTCTGCGTCACAGCGTCTCTGCGTCTCAGCGTCTCTGCGTCTCAGAGTCTCTGCATCTCAGCGTCTCTGCGTCTCAGATTCTCTCCGTCTCAGCGTTTCCTCATGTCAGCGTCTCAGAGTCTCGTGTTCTCAGAGTCTCTGTGTCTCAGCATCTCTGCGTCTCAGCGTCTCAGTGTCTCAGCATCTCAGTTTCTCTGCGTCTCAGGGTCTCTGCATCTCAGCATCTCTGTGTTTCATCATCTCTGCGTCTCAGATTTTCTGCGTCAGAGTCTCTGCGTCTCAGCGTCTGCGTCTCTGCATCTCAGAGTCTCTGCATCTCAGAGCCTGTCTGTCTCAGAGTCTCTGAGTCTCAGCCTTTGTGCTTTTCAGTGTCTCTGAGTCTCAGCATCTCTGCGTCTCCGAGTCTCAGAGTCACTGCGTCTCAGTGTCTCTGCGTCTCAGCGTCCCTGTATCTCTGCATCTCAGCATCTCTGCGTCTCTGCGTCTCAGAGTCTCTGCATCTCATCGACTGCGTCTCAGTGTCTCTGCATCTCAACATCTCTGCGTCTCTGTGTCTCTGAGTATCTGCGTCACAGCATCTCAGGGACTATGCGCCTCAGTGTCTCAGAGTTTCTGCGTCTCAGACTCCCTGCGTCTCTGTGTCTCTGCATCTCAGAGTCTCTGCGTCTCAGTGTCTCTTCATCTCAGAGTCTCTGCGTCTCAGTGTCTCTTCATCTCAGAATCTCTGCGTCTCAGTGTCTTTGCATCTCTGCTTCTCTGCGTGTCAGCGTCTCTGCTTCTCAGACTCTCAGAGTTTCTGTGTCTCAGCGTCTCTGCGTCTCAAGGTCTATGCGTCTCAGCATCTCAGCGTCTCCGCGTCTCAGAGACTCCGCATCTCAGAGTCTCTGCATCTCCGGGTCTACACGTCTCAGCGTTTCTTCGTCTCAGGGTCTACGCGTCTCAGCATCTCTGTGTCTCTGCGTCTCTACGTTTCAGCGTCTCTGAGACTCAGAACCTCGACGTCTCAGCATCTCTGAGTCTCAGCGTCTCTGCTTCTCAGATTCTCTCCGTCTCAGCGTTTCCTCATCTCAGCGTCTCAAGTCTCATGTTCTCAGAGTCTCTGCGTCTCAGCATCTCAGTGTCTCTGCGTCTCAGAGTCTCTGCATCTCAGCGTTTCAGCGTCTCTTCGTTTCTGCGTCTCAGAGTCTCTTCGTCTCATAGTCTCTGCGTCTTAGAGTGTCTGCATGTCAGCGTCTCTGCGTCTCAGAGCCTCTGCGTCTCAGCGTTTCAAGGACTCTGCGTCTCAGAGTCTCTGCGTGTAAGTCTCCCTGTGTCTCAGAGTCTTTGCGTCTCAGTCTCTGCGTCTCAGGGACTCTGCGTCTCTGAGTCTTTGCGTCTCATAATTCTCTGCGTGTCTCCGTCTCAGCATATCAGCGTCTCAGAGTCTCTGCATCTCAGTGTCTCCGTGTCTCAGAGTCTCTGTGTCACAGCGTTTCAGGGACTCTGCGTCTCAGAGTCTGTGCGTCTCAGAGTCTCTGCGTCTCTGGGTCTCAGAGTCTCTGCGTCACATCGTCTCAGGGACTCTGCGTCTCAGAGTCTATGCGTCTCAGCATTTTTGCGTCTCAGCTTCTCTGCGTGTCAGCATCTCTGCGTCTCTGAGTCTCTGCATCTCTGAGTCTCTGCGTATCAGTCCTCATGTGCCTCAGAGTCTCTGCGTCTCAGTGTCTCTGCGTCTCAGCGTCTCAGAGACTCTACGTCTCAGAGTCTCTGCGTCTTAGCGTCTCTGCGTTTCAGCGTCTCTGAGTCTCAAAGCGTCCGCGTCTCAGAGTCTCCGCATCTCAAAATCTCTGCGTCTCAGCGCCTGCGTCTCAGCGTCTCAGCATCTCAGCGTCTCAAAGTCTCTGCTTCTCAGCATCTCTGCGTCTCAGCGTCTCTGCATCTCAGGCTCTCAGAGTCTCAGCGTCTCAGCGTCTCAGCATCTCTGCGTCTCAGCGGCTCTGCGTCTCAGAGGCTCTGCGTCTCTGCGTCTCAGCGTCTCTGCGTTTCAGCTTCTCTGAGTCTCAAAGCCTCGGCGTCTCAGAGTCTCTGAGTCTCAGTGTCGCTGCATCTCAGACTCTCAGAGTCTCTGTGTCTCAGCGTCTCAGCATCTCTGCGTCTCTGCTTCTCTGCGTCTCAGCGTCTCTGCGTCTCAAAGTCTCAGTCTCTGAGAGTCTCTGTGTCTCTGCGTCTCAGAGTCTCAGCGTCTCTGTGTCTCAGAGCCTCAATGTCTCAGAGTGTCTGAGTCTCAGCGTCTCTGCATCTCAGACTCTCAGAGTCTCTGCATCTCTGTGTCTCTGCGTCTCAGCGTCTCTGCATCTCAGAGTTTCAGTCTCTCAGAGTCTCTGTGTCTCTGCATCTCAGCGTCTCAGAGTCTCTGCGTCTCAGCGTCTCTGCATTTCAGCGTCTCTGAGTCTCAGAGCCTCGACCTCTCAGAATGTCTGAGTCTCAGCATCTCTGCGTCACAGCGTCTCTGCGTCTCAGCGTCTCTGCGTCTCAGAGTCTCTGCATCTCAGCGTCTCTGCGTCTCAGATTCTCTCCGTCTCAGCGTTTCCTCATGTCAGCGTCTCAGAGTCTCGTGTTCTCAGAGTCTCTGTGTCTCAGCATCTCTGCGTCTCAGCGTCTCAGTGTCTCAGCATCTCAGTTTCTCTGCGTCTCAGGGTCTCTGCATCTCAGCATCTCTGTGTTTCAGCATCTCTGCGTCTCAGATTTTCTGCGTCAGAGTCTCTGCGTCTCAGCGTCTGCGTCTCTGCATCTCAGAGTCTCTGCATCTCAGAGCCTGTCTGTCTCAGAGTCTCTGAGTCTCAGCCTTTGTGCGTTTCAGTGTCTCTGAGTCTCAGCATCTCTGCGTCTCCGAGTCTCAGAGTCACTGCGTCTCAGTGTCTCTGCGTCTCAGCGTCCCTGTATCTCTGCATCTCAGCATCTCTGCGTCTCTGCGTCTCAGAGTCTCTGCATCTCATCGACTGCGTCTCAGTGTCTCTGCATCTCAACATCTCTGCGTCTCTGTGTCTCTGAGTATCTGCGTCACAGCATCTCAGGGACTATGCGCCTCAGTGTCTCAGAGTTTCTGCGTCTCAGACTCCCTGCGTCTCTGTGTCTCTGCATCTCAGAGTCTCTGCGTCTCAGTGTCTCTTCATCTCAGAGTCTCTGCGTCTCAGTGTCTCTTCATCTCAGAATCTCTGCGTCTCAGTGTCTTTGCATCTCTGCTTCTCTGCGTGTCAGCGTCTCTGCTTCTCAGACTCTCAGAGTTTCTGTGTCTCAGCGTCTCTGCGTCTCAAGGTCTATGCGTCTCAGCATCTCAGCGTCTCCGCGTCTCAGAGACTCCGCATCTCAGAGTCTCTGCATCTCCGGGTCTACACGTCTCAGCGTTTCTTCGTCTCAGGGTCTACGCGTCTCAGCATCTCTGTGTCTCTGCGTCTCTACGTTTCAGCGTCTCTGAGACTCAGAACCTCGACGTCTCAGCATCTCTGAGTCTCAGCGTCTCTGCTTCTCAGATTCTCTCCGTCTCAGCGTTTCCTCATCTCAGCGTCTCAAGTCTCATGTTCTCAGAGTCTCTGCGTCTCAGCATCTCAGTGTCTCTGCGTCTCAGAGTCTCTGCATCTCAGCGTTTCAGCGTCTCTTCGTTTCTGCGTCTCAGAGTCTCTTCGTCTCATAGTCTCTGCGTCTTAGAGTGTCTGCATGTCAGCGTCTCTGCGTCTCAGAGCCTCTGCGTCTCAGCGTTTCAAGGACTCTGCGTCTCAGAGTCTCTGCGTGTAAGTCTCCCTGTGTCTCAGAGTCTTTGCGTCTCAGTCTCTGCGTCTCAGGGACTCTGCGTCTCTGAGTCTTTGCGTCTCATAATTCTCTGCGTGTCTCCGTCTCAGCATATCAGCGTCTCAGAGTCTCTGCATCTCAGTGTCTCCGTGTCTCAGAGTCTCTGTGTCACAGCGTTTCAGGGACTCTGCGTCTCAGAGTCTGTGCGTCTCAGAGTCTCTGCGTCTCTGGGTCTCAGAGTCTCTGCGTCACATCGTCTCAGGGACTCTGCGTCTCAGAGTCTATGCGTCTCAGCATTTTTGCGTCTCAGCTTCTCTGCGTGTCAGCATCTCTGCGTCTCTGAGTCTCTGCATCTCTGAGTCTCTGCGTATCAGTCCTCATGCGTCTCAGAGTCTCTGCGTCTCAGTGTCTCTGCGTCTCAGCGTCTCAGAGACTCTACGTCTCAGAGTCTCTGCGTCTTAGCGTCTCTGCGTTTCAGTGTCTCTGAGTCTCAGAGCCTCTGCGTCTCAGAGTCTCTGCGTCTCAGCGTCTCAGGGACTCTGCGTCTCAGAGTCTCTGCGTGTAAGTCTCCCTGTGTCTCAGAGTCTTTGCGTCTCAGTCTCTGAGTCTCAGCGTCTCTGCGTCTCTGCGTCTCAGCGTCTCTGGGTCTCAGGGGCTCTGCGTCTCAGAGTCTCTGCGTGTAAGTCTCCCTGTGTCTCAGAGTCTCTGCGCCTTAACGTCTCTGAGTCTCATTATCTCTGCATTTCAGAGTCTGAGTCTCTGCGTCTCTGCGTCACTGCGTCTCAGAGTCTCTGAGTGTCAGCGTCTCTGGGTCTCTGCGTCACAGCGTTTCAGGGACTCTGTGTCTCAGACTCTCTGTGTCTCTCCGTCTCAGCATCTCAGTGTCTCTGCGTCTCAGAGTCTCAGCATCTCAGTGTCTCTGCGTCTAAGAGTCTCTGCATCTCAGAGTATCTGCGTCTCAGAGTCTCTGCATCTGAGCGCCTTTGCGTCTCAGCGTCTCTGGGTCTCTGAGTCTCTGCGTCACAGCGTCTCAGGGACTCTGTGTCTCTGAGTCTCTGCGTGTCTCCGTCTCAGCATCTCAGCGTCTCAGAGTCTCTGCATCTCAGTGTCTCTGCTTCCCAGAGTCTCTCCATGTCAGTCTCCCTGCGTCTCAGAGTCTCTGCATCTCAGTGTCTCTGTGTCTCTGCGTCTCCGTGTGTCAGCGTCCCTGCATCTCAGCGTCTCTGCGTCTCAGCGTCTCTGTGTCTCAGATTCTCTCCATCTCAGCGTTTCTGCATCTCAACGTCTCAGAGTCTCGTGTTTTCAGAGTCTCTGCATCTCAGAGTCTCTGCATCTCAGAATCTCTGCGTCTCAGCGTCTCTGCGTCTCAGAGTCTCTGCGTGTCAGAATCTCTGTATCTCAGAGCCAATGCTTCTCAGCGTCTCTGCGTCTCAGAGTCTCTGCGTCTCACCGTCTCTGCGTCTCAGCCTCTCTGAGCCTCAGAGCCTCGGTGTCTCAGAGTCTCTGCGTGTCAGAGTCTCTGCATCTCAGAATCTCTGCCTGTCAGTCTCCCTGCATTTCAGAGTCTTTGTGTCTCAGAGTCTCTGCGTCTCAGCATTTTTGCGTCTCAGCTTCTCTGCGTGTCAGCGTCTCTGCGTCTCAGAGTCTCTGCGTATCAGTCCTCATGCTTCTCAGAATCTCTGCGTCTCAGAGTCTCTGAGTCTCTGCGTTTCAGCGTCTATGCATCTCAGAGTCTCTGCGTCTCAGTCTCCATGCGTCTCAGTGTCTCTGCGTCTCAGTGTCTCTGCGTCTCAGAGTCTCTGCGTCTCAGCGTCTCAGAGACTCTGTGTCTCAGAGTCTCTGCGTGTCAGTCTCTCTGTGTCTCAGAGTCTTTGCGTCTCAGAGTCTCTGCCTCTCAGAGTCTCCGCGTCTCAGAGTCTCCACATCGCAGCGTCTCTGCGTCTCAGAGGCTCTGCGTCTTAGAGTCTCTGCGTCTCTGCGTCTCAGCGTCTCTGCGTTTCAGAATCTCTGAGTCTCAGAGCCTCTGCGTCTCAGAGTCTTTGCGTCTCAGAGTCTCTGAGTCTCAGCGTCTCTGCGTCTAGAGTCTCTGCGTCTCAGCATCTTTGGGTCTCAGAGTCTCTGCATCTCAGAGTCTCTGCATCTCAGCGTCTCAGGGACTCTGCGTCTCAGAATCTCTGTGTGTAAGTCTCCCTGTGTCTCAGAGTCTTTGCGTCTCAGTCTCTGCGTCTCAGCGTCTCTGCGTCTCAGAGTCTCTGCGTCTCAACATCTTTGCACCTGGGCGTCACTGCGTTTCAGCGTCTCTGAGACTCAAAGCCTCGGTGTCTCAGAGTTTCTGAGTTTCAGCGTCTCTGCGTCCCAGCGTCTCTGCGTCTCCGAGTTTCTGCGTCTCAGCATCTCTGCGTCTCTGACTCTCTGCGTCACAGCGTCTCAGGGGCTCTGCATCTCTGAGTTTCTTCGTCTCAGCGTCTCTGTGCCTCAGAGTCTCTGCGTCTATGCGTCTCAGCGTCTCTGCATCTCAGAGACTCTGCGTCTTTAAGTCTCAGCGTCTCACCGTCCCCGCGTCTCAGCGTCTCTGCATCTCAGATTCTCTCCGTCTCAGCGTTTCTGCGTCTCAGCGTCTCAGAGTCTCTGCGTCTGAGTCTCTGCGTCTCAGTGCCTCCGCGCCCCTGCGTCTCAGCGTCTCTGCATCTCGGAGCCTCTGTGTCTCAGATTGTCACAGTCTCAGAGTCCCTGCGTCTCAGAATGTCTGCGTCTCAGAGTCCCTGCGTCTCAGAATTTCTGCGCCTCTGCATCTCAGAGTCTCTGCGTCTTCGAGTCTCTTCATCTCTGTGTCTCAGAGGTCTGCGTCTCAGTGTCTCAGAGTCTCAGAGTCTCAGAGTCGCTGAGTCTCCGCATCTCAGCGTCTCAGAACTCTGCGTCTCTGCGTCTCAGAGACTCTGCGTCTCA
Source organism: Carcharhinus amblyrhynchos (assembly GCF_965287045.1). Taxonomy (NCBI): domain Eukaryota; kingdom Metazoa; phylum Chordata; class Chondrichthyes; order Carcharhiniformes; family Carcharhinidae; genus Carcharhinus; species Carcharhinus amblyrhynchos. Next base: position 165,628 of record NW_027649924.1, on the reverse strand, counting down.
GAGTCTCAGAGTCACTGAGCCTCAGCCCCCCAGAGTCTCTGCATCTCAGAGTTTCAGCGTCTCAGAGTCTCTGCGTCTAAGAGTCTATACGTCTCAGTGTCTCCGCGTCTCTGCGTCTCAGCATCTCTGCGTCTCAGAGTCTCTGCGTCTCAGTGTCCCAGTGTTTCAGTGTCTCTGTGTCTCTGTGCCCCTGTGTCTCAGTGTCTCTGTGTCACTGGGTCTCTGTGCCTCAGTGTCTCTGTCTCTCCGTGTCTCAGATTCTCATTGTCTCACAGTCTCACAGTCTCTGAATCCCGGTGTCTCTATTTCTCAGTGTCTCTGTGTCTCAGTGTCTCTGTGTCTCAGTGTCTCAGAGTATCAGAGTATCAGAGTATCAGTGTCTAAGTGTCTCAGTGTCTCAGTGACTCAGTGTCTCTGTGTCTCAGAGTCTCAGAGTCTCAGTGTCTCAGTGTTTCTGTGTCTCTGTGTCTCAGATTCTCAGTGTCTCTGTGTCTCTGGGTCTTTGTGTCTCAGTGTCTCAGAGTCTCAGCGGCTCAGTGTCTCAGTGTCTCTGTGTCTCAGAGTCTCAGAGTATCAGTGTCTCTGTGCTTCTGGGTCTCTGTTTCTCAGAGTCTCAGAGTTTCAGAGCCTCAGTGTCTCAGTGTCTCAGACTCAGTGTGTCTGTGACTCTGAGTCTCAGTGTCTCTGTTTCTCTGTGTCTCTGTGTTCTGTGTCTATGCATCTCAGAGTCTAAGTTTCTCAGTGTCTCAGGGTCTCAGTACCTCAGATTTGCAGTGTCTCTGTGTCTCTGTGTCACTGTGTCTCAGATTCTCAGTGCCTCAGCCTCCCAGAGTCTCAGCATCTCAGAGTCTCTGTGTCTAAGAGTCTATACGTCTCAGGGTCTCCGCATCTCAGCGTCTCTGCGTCTCAGCGTCTCTGCATCTCAGAGACTCTCCATCTCAGCGTTTCTGCGTCTCAGAGTCACTGCGTCTCAGCATCTTTGCATCTCTGTGTCTCAGTGCCTCTGCGTCTCAGAGTTTTTGTGCCTCAGCGTCTCTGCATCTCAACGTCTCTGCATCTCAGCTTTTCTGCGTCTCAGAGTCTCTGCATCTCAAAGTCTCTGCGTCTCAGAGTCACAGAGTCTCAGTGTCTCTGTGGCTCAGTGTCTCAGAGTCTCAGTGTCTCTATGTCTCAGATTCTCAGTGTCTCTGTGGCTCAGAGTTTCAGAGTCTCAGTGTCTCACAGACTCAGTGTGTCTGTGTCTCTGAATCTCAGTGTATCTGTTTCTCTGTGTCTCTGTATTCTGTGTCTATGCGTCTCAGAGTCTCAGTGTCTCAGGGTCTCAGTGCCTCAGATTTGCAGTGTCTCTGAGTCTCTGTGTCACAGGGTCTCAGAGTCACAGTGTCTCTGTGTCTCAGTGTCTCAGGGTCTCAGAGTCTCCGTGTCTCAGAGTCTCAGAGTCTCAGTGTCTCATCGTCTCTGTGTCTCAGTTTCTCAGAGTCTCTGTGTCTCTGTGTCCCAGTGTCTCAGTGTCTCTGTGAATCAGTGTTTCAGTGTCTCAGAGTTTGAGTGTCTCTGTGTCTCAGTGTCTCAGCATCTCTGTGTCTCTGTGACTCAGTCTCTCTGTGTCACTGTGTCTCAGTGTCTCAGAGTCTCAGTGTATCTGTGTCGCTGCGTCTCAGAGTCTCAATGCCTCTGTGTCTCAGTGTCTCTGTGTCTCAGTGTCTCAGAGTCTCAGAGTCTCAGTGTCTCTGTGCCTCAGTGTCTCAGTGTCTCAGAGTCTCTGTGTCTCTGTGTCTCAGTTTCCCTGTGTCTCAGTGTCTCAGAGTCTCTGGATCTCAGTGTCTCAGCGTATGTGATTCTCTGTGTCTCAGTGTCCTAGAGTCTCAGTGTCTCTGTGTCTCTGTTTCTCAGTGTCTCTGTGTCTCAGAGTCTCAGTGTCTCTGTGTCTCTGCGTCTCAGTGTTTCAGTGTCTCAGTGTATCAGAGTCCCAGTGTCTATGTGTCTCAGTGTCTCAGAGTCTCTGTTTCTCAGTGTCTCAGAGTCTCATTGTCTCAGTGTCTCAGAGTCTCAATGTCCCTGTGCCACGGTGTCTCAGTGTCTCTGTGTCTCCGTGTCTCAGAGTTGCAATGTTTCTGTGTCTCTGTGCCTCTGTGTCTCAGTGTCTCAGAGTCTCAGTGTCTCTGTGTCTCAGTGTCTCTGCGTCTCAGTATCTCAGTATCTCAGTTTCTCAGAGTCTCTGTGTCTCTCTGTCCCAGTGTCTCAGTGTCTCTGTGAATCAGTGTCGCAGTGTCTCTTTGTCTCTGTGACTCTGTGTCTCAATGTCTCAGGGTCTCTGTGTCTCTGTGACTCAGTCTCACTGTGTCACTGTGTCTCAGTGTTTCAGTGACTCAGTGTCTCAGAATCTCTGTTTCTCTGTGTCGCAGTGTCTCTGTGTCTCATTGTCTCAGAGTCTCAGTGTCTCTGTGTCTCTGTGTCTCAGTGCCTCAGTGTCTCTGTGCCTCTGTGTCTCAGTGTCTCCTTGTCTCTGTGTCTCTGTGCCTCAGTGTCTCAGCGTCTCTGTGTCTCAGTGCCTCAGAGTGTCTGTGTCTCTCTGTCTCAGTGTGTCATTGTCTCAGTGTCTCAGAGTCTCAGTGTCTCTGTGTCTCTGTTACTCAATGCCTCTGTGTCTCAGTGCGTCAGTATCTCAGAGTCTCAGAGTCTCACCGTCTCTGTGTCTCTGTGCCTCAGAGCCTCAGTGTCTCAATGTCTCTGGGTCTCTGTGCCTCAGTGTCTCAATGTCTCTGGGTCTCTGCGTCTCAGGGTTTCTGTGACTCAGGGTCTCTTGGTCTCAGGTTGACTTGTTCTCTTGCTCTCTTGGTCTCTGTGTCCCAATGTCTCAGGGCTTCTCGGTCTCTGGGTCTCTGTGCCCCAGTGTCTCAATGTCTCTGGGTCTCAGGATCTCTGGTTCTCTGTGTCTCAGTGTTTCAGTGTCTCAAAGTCTCAAGCTCTCTGGGACTCTGTGTCTCAGTGCCTCTGGGTCTCTGTGTCTCAGTGTCTCATGGTCTCTGGTTCTCTGGGTCTCAGGGTCTCTGTGCCTCAGTGTCTCACCGTCTCTGGGTCTCTGGGTCTCTGTGCCTCAGTGTCTCAATGTCTCTGGGTCTCTGTATCTCAGTGTCTCAATGTGTCAGTGTCTCTGGGTCTCAGGGTCTCGGTTTCTCTGGGTCTTTATGTCTCAGTGTCTCAGAGACACTGAGACTCAGAGACCCAGAGACCCAGAGATCCTGAGACCCAGAGACCCTGATATATAGAGACACTGAGACACAGAGACACAGAGACCCAGAGACCCTGAGACATTGAGACACTGAGACACAGAGACCCAGAGATCTTGAGACCCAGAGACCCTGATACATTGAGATCCTGAGATACTGAGACCCTGAGACCCTGAGACATTGAGACACGGAGACACTGAGACCCAGGGACCCTGAGACATTGAGACACTGAAACACTGAGACACAGAGACTCTGAGACATTGAGACACTTTGACACAGAGACCCAGAGACCAAACGACCCTGTGTCCCAGAGACCCTGATACATTGAGACACTGAGACACAGAGACCCTGAGACCCAGAGACCCTGATACATTGAGACACTGAGACACCGAGACCCTGAGACCCAGAGACCCTGATACATTGAGACACTGAGACACCGAGACCCTGAGACCCAGAGACCCTGAGACATTCAGAAACTGAGACATTGAGACACTGAGGCACAGAGACCCAGAGACCCAGATACATTGAGACACAGAGAGCCAGGCACCCAGAGAAGCTGAGATATTGGGACACTAAGACACTGAGACACAGAGACCCAGAGACCCTGAGACATTTGGACACTGAGACCCTGAGACACTGAGGCCGAGAGACCCAGAGACCCTGAGACATTGAGACACTGAGACCCAGGGACCCTCAGACCCTGAGACACTGAGACACTGAGACCGAAGGGACCCAGACACCGTGAGACGCTGAGACCTTGAGTCTCAGAGACCCAGATACCCTGAAACCGAGAGACACAGAGGCCCAGAGACCCTGATACACTGAGACCCAGAGTCCCAGTGACCCAGAGACCCTGAGACACTGAGACCCAGAGAGGCAGAGACCCTGAGAAAATGAAACGCAGAGACCCTGAGACCCAGAGACCCTGAGACACTGAGACCCTGAGGCACTGAGACCCCAACACCACGAGACCCAGAGACCCTGAGACATTGAGACCCTGAGGCACTGAGACCAAGAGGCCCTGAGTACCTGTGACACAGTGACCCAGAGACCAAAAGACCCAGAAAACCAGATATCCAGGAACACAGGGACACTGAGACACAGAGACCCAGAGACTTTGAGACACAGAGTCTCAGTGACCGAGAGACGCTGAGACCCTGAGACACAGAGACTCAGAGACCCTGAGACACAGAGACTGAGAGACCCAGAGACACTGAGACACTGGGACACAGAGACCCAGAGATCCTGACACACTGAAACCCTGAGACACAGAGAACCAGAGACCCAGAGAACCCGAGACCACGAGACCCTGAGACCCAGAGACCCTGAGGCACTGAGACCCCAACACCACGAGACCCCGAGACCCAGAGACCCTGAGACATTGAGACCCTGAGGCACTGAGACCAAGAGGCCTTGAGTACCTGTGACACAGTGACCCAGAGACCAAAAGACCCAGAAAACCAGATATCCAGGAACACAGGGACACTGAGACACAGAGACCCAGAGACTTTGAGACACAGAGTCTCAGTGACCGAGAGACGCTGAGACCCTGAGACACAGAGACTCAGAGACCCTGAGACACAGAGACTGAGAGACCCAGAGACACTGAGACACTGGGACACAGAGACCCAGAGATCCTGACACACTGAAACCCTGAGACACAGAGAACCAGAGACCCAGAGACGCAGAGACCTGGAGACACAGAGAAACTGAGACTTTGAGAAACTGAAACCCAGAGACCCACAGATCCAGAGACACTGAGGCACAGAAACCCAGAGTCACAGAGACAGTGAGACACAGGGACACAGGGACACAGAGACTCAGAGACCCTGAGACCTTGAGACACTGAGCCCCAGAGACCCAATGACCCTGAGACACTGAAACACATAGCCCCAGTGACCCAAAGATCCTGAGACCCAGTGACCAAGAGACCCAGAGACCTTGAGACCCTGAGACACTGAGACCCTGAGACATGAAACACTGCGACTTGAGACCCAGAGGCCCTGAGACACTGAGAGACTGAGACTTTGAGACACTGAGACCCAGAGACTCTGAGACACTGAGAAACAGAGACCCTGAGACCTTGAGACGGTGAGACACTGAGACACAGACACTCAGAGACCCAATGACCCTGAGACATTAAGCCACGGAAACACATCGACCCAGTGTCCCAGAGACCCTGAGATTCAGTGACCCAGAGACCGAGAGAACTTGAGACCCTGAGACACTGAGACACTGAGACCCTGAGACACTGAAACCCTGAGACACTGAGACAGAGTCCAGAGACCCAGACACCCATAGACCCTGAGACACTGAGGGACTTTGAGACACTGAGACCCAGCGACCCAGAGCCATTGAGACACTGAGACCCAGAGACCCAGAGACTCCGAGTCACTGAAGCACTCAGACACAGGGACCCAGAGACTCAGAGAACCTGAGACACTGAGGTACTGAGACCCAGTGACCCAGAGACTAAGAGACCCTGAGAGCCGGAGACCCAGAGACACTCAGACCAGAGACCCAGAGACACTGAGACACTAGGACACACAGACCCAGAGAGCCTGAGACACTGAAACCCTGAGACACTGAGACCCAGAGACCTGGAGACACTGAGAGACTGAGACTTTGAGACACTGAGACACGGAGACCCACAGATCCAGAGACACTGATACACAGAGACCCAGAGACCCTGAGTCACTGAGACACAGGGACCCAGAGACTCAGAGACCCTGTGACCTTGCGACACTGAGACACAGAGACACATAGGCCCAGTGACTCAGAGATCCTGAGACCCAGTGACCCAGAGACCCAGAGACCTTGAGACATTGAGACACTGAGACACTGAAGTCCTGAGACATGAGACACAGAGACCCAGAGACCTTGAGACACTGAGAGACTGAGACTTTGAGACACTGAGACCCAGAGACCCTGAGACACTGAGATCCTAATTCAATGAGACACAGAGACCCAGAGACCCTGAGACCCAGAGACACTGAGACATTGAGACCCAGAGACCAAGAGAACCAGAGACCCAGAGGCCCTGAGACACTGAGACCCAGAGACCCAGAGATCCAGTGACCCAGAGACACAGAGACCCTGAGACACTGAGACCCAGAGACCTAGAGTCCCTGACACACTGAGACACAGAGACCCTGAGTCCCTGAGACACCGAGGCCCAGAGACTCAGATACACTGAGACCCTGAGACACTGAGAAACTGAGATCTTGAGACCCTGAGACACTGAGACACATAGACCCAGCGACCCTGAGACAGTGAGACACTATACCCTCAGACCCTGATACACTGAGACACAGAGACCCAGGGACCATGAGACCCTGAGACCCTGAGACACTGAGACCATGAGACACCGATACACTGAAACCCTGAGACCCAGACACACGGAGACACTGAGACACTGAGACCCTGAGACCCTGAGACACGGGGACACTGAGACCGTGAGACCCTGAGACCCTGAGACACTGTGACCCAGAGACCCAGAGAAACTGAGACACTGAGACACAGAGACACTGAGACACATAACCCAGAAACCCTGGGACACTGAGAGCCTGAGACACTGAGACCCTGAGACACTGAGACCCTGAGCCCCTGAGACCCTGAGACATTGAGACACTGAGACCCTGAGACCCTGAGACCCTGAGGCACTGAGACCCTGAGGCCCAGAGACCCTGAGACACGGAGACCCTGAGACAATGAGACACTGAGACATTGAAATCCAGAGACCTAGAGAACCAGAGGCCCAGAGATCCAGAGGCCCTGAGACCCAGAGAACCAGTGACCCAGAGACCCAGAGACCTTGAGACACTGAGACCCAGAGACCCAGAGACCGTGAGGCACTGAGACACAGAGATCCTGAGTCCCTAAGACATGGAGACACTGAGACCGTGAGACCCTGAGACCCTGAGAAACTGTGACACTGAGACACAGAAATCCTGAGACACTGAGACCCAGAGACCCTGAGGCCCAGGCACACAATGACCATGAGACCCTGAGACACTGAGACCATGAGACACCGATACACTGAAACCCTGAGACCCAGACACACGGAGACACTGAGACACTGAGACCCTGAGACCCTGAGACACGGGGACACTGAGACCGTGAGACCCTGAGACCCTGAGACACTGTGACCCAGAGACCCAGAGAAACTGAGACACTGAGACACAGAGACACTGAGACACATAACCCAGAAACCCTGGGACACTGAGAGCCTGAGACACTGAGACCCTGAGACACTGAGACCCTGAGCCCCTGAGACCCTGAGACATTGAGACACTGAGACCCTGAGACCCTGAGACCCAGAGACCCTGAGACCCTGAGGCACTGAGACCCTGAGGCCCAGAGACCCTGAGACATGGAGACCCTGAGACAATGAGACACTGAGACATTGAAACCCAGAGACCTAGAGAACCAGAGGCCCAGTGAACCATAGACCCAGAGACCCTGAGACACAGAGACCCTGAGGCACTGAGACACAGAGACCCAGAGGCCCTGAGACCCTGAGACACTGAGACCCTGAGACACTGAGACTCAGAGACTCAGAGACCCTGAGATCCTGAGATCCTGAGACACTGAGACCCTGAGGCACTGAGACACAGAGACCCAGAGGCCCTGAGACCCTGAGACACTGAGACCCTGAGACACTGAGACTCAGAGACTCAGAGAGCCTGAGATCCTGAGATCCTGAGATCGTGAGACACTGAGACACAGAGACCCTGAGACACTGATGCACTGAGACACAGAGACCCAAAGGCCCAGAGACCCTGAGACACTGAGACTCTGAGGCACAGAGACCCAGAGACCCGGAGACCCGGAGACACTGAGACATTAAGACTCAGAGACCTAGAGAACCAGACACCCAAAGACCCAGAGGCCCTGAGACACTGAGACCCAGAGTCCCAGAGACCCAGAGACCCTGAGTCCTCGAGACCCTGAGAAACTGAGACACTGAGACCCTGAGACCCAGAGACACAGAGACCCAGAGACCCAGAGACCCTGAGACCCTGAGACCCAGAGACCCTGAGGCCCAGACACCCAGTGACCCTGAGACACTGAGACCATGTGACACTGATACATGACACCTTGAGAACCTGAGACACTGAGACACCGAGACACTGAGGCCATGAGACCCTGAGACACTGTGACACTTAGACACAGAAATCCTGAGACCTTGAGAACCTGAGACCCTGAGACACTGAGACAATGAAACACTGATACACTGACACCCTGAGAACCTGAGACACCGAGGCACTGAGACACTGAGACCCAGAGACCCAGAGACACAGAGACCCAGAGAGCCAGAGAGACAGAAACCCTGAGACCCTGAAACCCAGAGACTCAGACACCCAGTGACCCTGAGACCCTGAGTCACTGAGACACAGAGACCCAGGGACACTGAGACCCTGAGAAACTGAGACACAGATACCCAGAGACACTGAGACACTGAGACCCAGAGACAAAGAGACCATCATAGCCAGAGACCCTGGGACCCAGAACTCCAGAAACTCTGAGACACTGAGTCACTGAGAAGCAGAGACCCAGAGACCCTGAGACCCCGAGACGCTGAGACCCAGAAACCCTGAGACCCAGAGACACTGAGAACCAATGACCCATAGACACTGAGACCCAGAGTCCTGAGACCCTGAGACCCTGAGACACTGAGAGATTGACACACTGAGACCCTGGACACTGAGACACTGAGACCCAGAGAAACAGAGACCCAGAGACCCAGAGACACAGAGACCCTGAGAACCAGAGACACTGACTCCCAGAGACCCAGCGACCCTGACAAACTGAGACACTGAGACCCAGAGACCCTGAGACCCTGAGGTACTGAGACCCTGTGACACTGAGACCCAGAGACCCAGGCACCAAGAGACACTGAGACCATGAGACACTGATACACAGCGACCATGAGAACCTGAGACACTGAGACACTGAGACACTGAGACACTGAGGCCCAGAGGCCCTGAGACACTGAGACCCAGAGACCCAGACACCAAGAGACACTGAGACCCTGAGACACAGACACCCAGAGACACAGAGCCCCAGAGACCCTGTGACCCTGAGACCCTGAGCCACTGAGACAAAAAGACCCAGAGACCTTGAGACACTGAGACTCTGAGACACTGAGATACTGAGTCCCAGAGACCCTGAGACCCATAGACCCTGAGTCACAGAGACAGTGAGACACAGAGACCCAGTGAAACTGAGACCCTGAGACACAGAGACGCAGGTACACTGAGACACTGAGACAGTGAGACCCAGAGACACAGAGACCCAGAGACCCTGAGACCCAGAGACCCTTGGGCCCAGAGATCCAGAGACTCTGAGACACTGAATGACTGAGAACCAGAGGCCCAGAGGCCCTGAGACACTGAGATCCTGAGACCCAGAGACACTGAGAACCAATGACCCAGGCACCATGAGACACAGAGACCAGAGACGCTGAGACCCTGAGACCCAGAGACACTGAGAACCAATGACCCAGACACCCTGAGACCCAGAGACCAGAGACCCTGAGACACTGCGACCATGAGACCCTGTGACACTGAGACCATGAGACCCTGAGACCCTGGACACTGAGACCCAGAGAAACAGAGACCTAGAGACCTGGAGACCCAGAGACCCTGAGACACTGAGACCCTGAGAACCAGAGACACTGACTCCCAGAGACCCAGAGACCCTGAGAAACTGAGACACTGAGACCCAGAGACCGAGAGACCCAGAGACCCAGTGACCATGAGACCCTGAGACACTGAGGACATGAGACACTGATACACAGCGACCCTCAGAACCTGAGACACTGAGACCCAGAGACCCGGTGACCCTGAGACCCTGAGCCACTGAGACACAGAGACCCAGAGACCCTGAGAAACTGAGACACTGAGACCCAGAGACCCAGAGACCCTGAGACACTGAGACACTGAGACCCAGAGACCTTGAGACACTGAGACCCTGAGACACTGAGACCCAGAAGCCCTGTGACCCTGAGAAACTGAGACACTGAGACCCAGAGTCGCAGAGACCCTGAGACACAGAGACCCTGAGAATCGGAGACCCAGATACCCAGACACACTGAGACACTGAGACACAGAGACACAGAAACCCAGAGACCCTGAGACCCTGGGACCCAGAAATCCAGACACACAAGACACTGAGTGACTGAGAACCAGGGACCCAGAAACCCTGAGACCAAGAGACCCAGAGACCCTGAGACCCAGAAACCCTGAGACCCAGAGACACTGAGACCCTGAGATCCAGAGACACTGAGAACCAATGACCCAGACACCCCGAGACCCAGAGAGCAGAGACCCTGAGACACTGAGACCATGAGACCCTGAGACACTGAGACCCAGAGTTCCAGAGACAGTGAGACCCTGAGTCCCTGAGACACTGAGACCAAGAGACAAAGAGACCCTGAGAAACTGTGGCACTGAGACACAGAGATCCAGAGACCCAGAGAAACACAGACCCAGAGACCCTGGGACCCAGAGACCCTGAGACACTGAGACACTGAGAACCAGAGACCCAGAGACCCTGAGACCCAGAGACACTGTGATCCTAAGACCCAGAGGCACTGAGACCCAGAGACCCTGAGAAACTGAGACACTGAGACCCAGAGACCGAGAGACCCAGAGACCTAGAAACCTAGAGACCCTGAGACATTGAGACTCAGAGACCCTGCGACCCAGAGACCCTGAGGTACTGAGACCCAGAGACCCTGAGACACTGTGACACTGAGACACAGAGACCCTGAGACCCTGAGAACCTGATACCCAGTGACCGTGAGACTCTGAGACACTGAGGCCATGAGACACTGATACACAGCGACCCTCAGAACCTGAGACACTGAGACCCAGAGACCCAGAGACCCTGTGACCCTGAGACCCTGAGCCACTGAGACACAGAGACCCAGAGACCCTGAGAAACTGAGACACAGAGACCCTGAGACACAGAGACAGTGAGACCCACAGACCAGGAGACCCAGACAACCAGAGATCCAGAGATCCTGAATCCCTGAGACAAAGAGACCCAGACATGCAGTGACCCAGAGACCTTGACACCCTGAGACACTGAGACACTAAGACATGAGGCACAGAGACCCAGAGACCCAAGGACACTGAGAACCTGAGAACCAGAGACCAAGAACCCTGAGACCCAGAGACCCTGAGACTCTGAGACAGTGAGACACTGAGCCCCTGAGACACTGAAACAGTGAGACACTGAGCCCCTGAGACACTGAAACAGTGAGACACTGAGACGCTGAGACCCTGAGGCACTGAGACACTGAGGCACAGTGACCCTGAGACACGGATACACTGAGAGACAGAGACACTGAGACCCTGAGACACTGAGACACTGAGCCCCTGAGACACTGAGAAACTGAGAAACTGAGACCCAGAGACCCTGAGACACTGAGATACTGAGGCCCGTAGACCCTGAGACCCTGAGATACTGAGACATGAGACACTGAGACCCTGAGACACAGTGACACAGAGACACTGAGACATGAGACACTGAGACATTTAGACAATGAGACACTGAGACCTTGAGACACTGAGGCCCTGAGACCCAGAGACACTAAGACCCAGGGACCCTGAGATCCTGAAACCCTGAGACACCGAGACACTGAGAAACTGAGACCCTGAGAGACTGAGACACAGAGACACTCATACACTGAGTCCCTGAGACACTGAGGCACAGTGACCCTGAGACGCTGATAAACTGAGGCCCAGAGACCCAGAGACACAGGGACCATGAGACACACAGACCAAGAGACCCAGCGAACCAGAGATCCAGAGACCCTGAGAGACTGAGATCCTGAGACACTGAGACCCAGAGACCCAGTTACTCAGAGACAATGAGGCACAGAGACCCAGAGACACAGAGACCCAGAGAGCCAGAGAGACGGAGACCCTGCAACCCCAAACCCAGAGACTCAGACACCCAGTGACCCTGAGACTCTGAGTCACTGAGACAAAGACACCCAGAGACACTGAGACCCTGAGACCCAGAGACACAGAGACCCAAAGAAACAGAGACCCTGAGACCTGGAGACCCAGAAACCCTGAGACACTGAGACCCTGAGAACCAGAGACACTGACTCCCAGAGACCCCGAGACCCTGAGATACTAAGACACTGAGACCCAGAGCCCGAGAGACCCAGAGACCTAGAAACCCAGAGACCCTGAGACACTGAGACACTGAGACCCTGAGACACTGTGACACTGAGACACTGAGGCACTGAGACACAGAGACCCAGACACCCAGTGACCCTGAGACCCTGAGACACTGAGACCATGAGACACTGATACACAGCGACGCTGAGACACTGAGACACCGAGACACTGAGACCCAGAGACCCTGAGACACTGAGACTGAGAGACCCAGAGACCAAGAGACAGTGAGACCCTGAGACACAGAGACCCAGAGATCCTGTGACTCTGAGACCCTGAGCCGCTGAGGCACAGAGACCCAGAGACCCTGAGAAACTGAGACACTGAGACCCAGAGACCCAGAGACCCAGAGACCCTGAGACCCTGAGACCCAGAAGCCCTGTGACCCTGAGAAACTGAGACACTGAGACCCAGAGACGCAGAGACCCTGAGACACAGAGACCCTGAGAATCGGAGACCCAGATACCCAGACACACTGAGACACTGAGACACAGAAACCCAGAGACCCTGAGACCCAGAGACCCTGGGACCCAGAAATCCAGACACACGAGACACTGAGTGACTGAGAACCAGGGACCCAGAAACCCTGAGACCAAGAGACCCAGAGACCCTGAGACCCTGAGACCCAGAAACCCTGAGACCCAGAGACACTGAGACCCTGAGATCCAGAGACACTGAGAACCAATGACCCAGACACCCCGAGACCCAGAGAGCAGAGACCCTGAGACACTGAGACCATGAGACCCTGAAACACTGAGACCCAGAGTCCCAGAGACAGTGAGACCCTGAGTCCCTGAGACACTGAGACCGAGAGACAAAGAGACCCTGAGAAACTGTGGCACTGAGACACAGAGATCCTGAGACCCAGAGAAACACAGACCCAGAGACCCTGGGACCCAGAGACCCTGAGACACTGAGACACTGAGAACCAGAGAAACAGAGACCTGGAGACCCAGAGACACTGTGATCCTAAGACCCAGAGACACTGAGACTCAGAGACCCTGAGAAACTGAGACACTGAGACCCAGAGACCGAGAGACCCAGAGACCTAGAAACCTAGAGACCCTGAGACATTGAGACTCAGAGACCCTGCGACCCAGAGACCCTGAGATACTGAGACCCAGAGACCCTGAGACACTGTGACACTGAGACACAGAGACCCTGAGACCCTGAGAACCTGATACCCAGTGACCGTGAGACTCTGAGACACTGAGGCCATGAGACACTGATACACAGCGACCCTCAGAACCTGAGACCCAGAGACCCAGAGACCCTGAGACCCTGAGCCACTGAGACACAGAGACCCAGAGACCCTGAGAAACTGAGACACTGAGACACTGAGACCCAGAGACCTTGAGACACTGAGACCCTGAGACACTGAGACCCAGAAGCCCTGTGACCCTGAGAAACTGAGACACTGAGACCCAGAGACGCAGAGACCCTGAGACACAGAGACCCTGAGAATCGGAGACCCAGATACCCAGACACACTGAGACACTGAGACACAGAGACACAGAAACCCAGAGACCCTGAGACCCAGAGACCCTGGGACCCAGAAATCCAGACACACGAGACACTGAGTGACTGAGAACCAGGGACCCAGAAACCCTGAGACCAAGAGACCCAGAGACCCTGAGACCCAGAAACCCTGAGACCCAGAGACACTGAGACACTGAGATCCAGAGACACTGAGAACCAATGACCCAGACACCCCGAGACCCAGAGACCAGAGACCCTGAGACACTGAGACCCTGAGACACTGAGACCATGAGACACTGAGACACTGAGACCCAGAGTCCCAGAGACAGTGACACCCTGAGACCCTGAGTCACTGAGACACTGAGACCGAGAGACAAAGAGACCCTGAGAAACTGTGGCACTGAGACACAGAGATCCAGAGACCCAGAGAAACACAGACCCAGTGACCCTGGGACCCAGAGACCCTGAGACACTGAGACACTGAGAACCAGAGACCCTGAGACCCAGAGACACTGTGATCCTAAGACCCAGAGACACTGAGACCCAGAGACCCTGAGTCACTGAGACACTGAGACACAGAGACGCAGGGACTCTGAGACCCTGAGAAACAGAGACCCAGATACCCAGAGACACTGAGACACTGAGACCCAGAGACAAAGAGACCCTGAGAAACTGAGGCACTGAGACCCAGAGACACAGAGACCCAGAGACCCAGAGAAGCTGGGTCCCAAAAATCCAGAGACTCTGAGGCACTGAGTCACTGAGAACCAGAGACCCAAAGACCCTGAGACCCAGAGACACTGAGAACAAATGACCCAGACACCCTGAGACCCAGAGACCAGAGACCCTGAGGCACTGAGAGACTGAGACCCTGAGGCACTGAGAGACTGAGACACTGAGACCCAGAGAAACAGAGACCCTGAGACCTGAAGTCCCAGAGACCCTGAGACACTGAGACCCTGAGAACCAGAGACACTGGCTCCCAGAGACCCAGAGATCCAGAGTTCCTGTGACCCAGAGACCCTGAAAAACTGAGACACTGAGACCCAGAGTCCCAGAGTCCTTGAGACACTGAGACCCTGAGGCACTGAGAAACTGAGACTCAGAGGCCCTGAGGCCATGAGAAACTGAGACAATGTGACCATGAGACCCTGAGACGCTGAGACCCTGAGACATTGAGTCACCAAGACACTGAGACTCAGAGACCCATGGACACTGAGACCCAGAGAAACTTAGACCCTGAGACACAGAGACACTGAGACACTGAGACCCAGAGACCTCGAGACCTAGAGATTCTGAGAAACGGAGACCCTGTGTCCCTGAGCCCCTGAGACACTGAGAACCAGAAACTCAGAGACCCTCAGTCCCTGAGAAACTGAGACACAGAGACCCAGGCACACACAGACCCAGAGACCCTGAGACATTGACATCCAGTGACCCAGAGACCAACAGACCTAGTAACCCAGAGACCGAGAGACCTAGAGACACTGAGACACTGAGTCACAGAGACCCTGAGACACTGAGACCCAGAGACCCTGCGACACTGAGTCCCCGTGACCCAGAGTTTTAGAAACACGGAGACCAGGGGACCCAGCGGCCCTGACACAGTGACACACTGAGACAGTGAGACACGGAGACCCAGTGACGCAGAGGCCCAGAGACACTGAGACACTGAGACACTGAGACAATTAAAAACTGAGACCAGAGATACAGAGACCCTGAGACATTGAGACACAGAGACCCTGAGACCCAGACACCCCGAGACGCTGAGACCCTGAGGGACTGATACAATGAGATAAAGTGACCCACAGACACTGAGACAATGAGAAACTGAGACCCTGAGACCCTGAGACTCTGAGACCCAGAGACCCAGACACCCAGGCACCCAGAGACCCTGAGACACTGAGACCCGGAGTCCCAGAGACACAGAGACCCTGAGACACTGAGATACTGAGAAACTGAGACACTGAGACCAGAGACCCAAAGACCCTGAAACCCTGAGGCAGTGAGACGCAGAGACCCAGAGACACTGATACCCTGAGACACTGAGACCCTGAGAACCAGAGACCCATAGACCTAGAGACCCTGAGAAACTGAGACCCAGAGTCCCAGTGGCCCTGATACCCAGAGACCCAGAGACACTGAGACACTGAGAGCCAGACACCCAGACACCCTGACAAACTGAGACCCTGAGAGACTGAACCATTGAGACACTGAGACCCAGAGACCCTGAGATACTGAGGGCCAGAGACCCAGAGTCCCAGAGACTCAGAGTCCACGGGACCCAGAGACCGTGACACAGTGGCACACTGAGACACTGTGACACAGAGACCAAGAGACCCAGTGATGCAAAGGCGCAGAGACCCAGAGACCGTGAGACACTGAGACCCTGAGACAATGAAAAACTGAGACCCAGAGACCCTGAGACACTGAAACCCTGAGACCAGAGACCCTGAGACCCTGAGGTGCTATGACCCTGAGACACTGATACAATGAGATACAGAGACCCAGAGACCCAGACACCCTGAGAAACTGAGACCCTGAGACCCTGAGACACTGAGACATTGTGACACTGAGACCCAGAGACCCTGAGACGCTGATACACTGAGACCCTGAGCCACTGAGAAACAGTGACCCAGAGCCCCAGAGACCATGGGACCCAGAGACCCTGACACAGTGACACACTGAGACAGTGTGACACAGAGACCCAGAGACCCAGTGATGCAAAGGCGCAGAGACCCAGAGACCGTGAGACACTGAGACCCTGAGACAATGAAAAACTGAGACTCAGAGACCCAGAGACGCTGAGACACTGAGACACAGAGACCCTAAGACCAGGGATCCTGACACCCCGAGGCGCTATGACCCTGAGACACTGATACAATGAGATACAGAGACCCAGAGACCCAGACACCTTGAGAAACTGAGAGCCTGAGACCCTGAGACACTGAGACATTGAGACACTGAGTCACAGAGACCCTGAGACGCTGAGACACTGAGACCCTGAGACCCTGAGACCCTGAGACCCTGAGACACTGAGACCTAGTGACCCAGAGTCCCAGAGACCCAGAGAGCTCGGGACCCAGAAACCCTGACACAGTGACACACTGAGACAGTGTGAAACAGACACCCAGAGAACAAGTGATGCAAAGGCCCAGAGGCCCAGAGACCGTGAGACACGGAGACCATGAGACAATGAAAAAGAGGGACCCAGAGACTCTGAGACACTGAGACACAGAGACCCTGAGACCAGAGACCCCGAGACCCCGAGAAGCTATGACCCTGAGACGCTGATACAATGAGACACAGTGACCCTGAGACCCTGAGAAACTGAGACACTGAGACCCAGAGACACTGAAAACCAGAGAACCAGACTCCCAGAGACCCTGAGACACTGAGACCCTGAGACTCTGAGGCCCTGAGTCAATGAGACACTGAGACACTGGGAAACTGAGACACTGAGACCCAAAGACACAGAGACCCAGAGACCCTGAGACACTGAAACAGTGAGACACTGAGACACTGAGACCATGCGAAACTGAAACCCAGAGACCCAGAGACCCTGAGACACTGAGATAATGAGACTTGAGACACTGAGACCCTGAGACACTGAGAACCTGAGACACTGAGACCCTGAGACCCTGAGACACTGAGTCCCAGTGACACTGAGACACTGAGACACTGAGACCCAGAGACATTGAGATGCTGAGACACTGAGACACTTAGACCCAGAGCCCCTGAGACCCATAGACCCAGAGACACTGAGACCCTGAGACAGTGCGACACTGAGACAGTGAGACACTGTGTCTCTGAGACCATGCGACCTTGAGAAACTGAGACACTGAGGTCCTGAGCACCTGAGACACTGAGACCCTGAGACACTGAGACCCTGAGACAATGAGACACTGAGGCCCTGAGACACTGAGTCCCGGAGACCCTGAGACACTGACACCCAGAGACGCAGAGACCCTGTGACCATGGGACCCAGAGAACCTGAGACACTGAGATACTGATTCCCAGGGACCCTGAGCCCCAGAGACTATGAGACACTGAGACACTGAGACCCTGAGACACTGAGACCCAGAGACACTGAGACACAGAGACCCTGAGACGCTGAGAAAATGTGACCCAGAGACCCAGAGTTCCTGCGAACCTGAGACCCTGAGACCCTGGGACACTGAGACTCTGAGAGCCTGAGACACTGAGACCCTGAGACACTGGGACACTGTGACACTGAGACCCAGTTACCCAGCGACACAGAGACAGTGAGATCAACAGACCAAGAGGCCCAGAGAACCAGACATCCAGAGACCCTGAGACCCGGAGACACTGAGACCCAAACACGCAGAGACCCAGTGACCCTGAGACCCTGAGACTCTGAGAAACTGAGACCCAGAAACACAGAGACCCAGAGACCCTGACACCCAGAGACCCAGAGTCCCTGAGACCCTGAGACACTGAAGTACTGAGTCCCAGAGACCCTGAGGCACTGAGACCCTGAGATACTGAGACAGTGAGAGACTAAGACCCTGAGACACTGAGAAAGTGAGAGACTGAGACCCTGAGACACTGAGAGCTGAGACACTGAGACCATGAGTCCCTGAGACACTGAGACCCTGAGACACTGAGAGCCGGAGACCCTGAGACACTGAGACCCTTAGACACTGAGACACAGAGACCCTGAGAAAGTGTGACCCGGAGACCAAGAGACCCAGAGACCCTGAGACACTGAGACACGGAGACACTGAGAAACTGAGACCCAGAGACCCTGAGACACTGAGATACTGAGGCCCGTAGACCCTGAGACCCTGAGATACTGAGACATGAGACACTGAGACCCTCAGACACAGTGACACAGAGACACTGAGACATGAGACACTGAGACACTTAGACAATGAGATACTGAGACCTTGAGACACTGAGGCCCTGAGACCCAGAGACACTGAGACCCAGGGACCCTGAGATCCTGAAACCCTGAGACACTGAGACACTGAGAAACTGAGACCCTGAGAGGTTGAGACACAGAGACACTGAGTCCCTGAGACACTGAGGCACAGTGACACTGAGACCCTGATAAACTGAGGCCCAGAGACCCAGAGACACAGGGACCATGAGACACAGAGACAGTGAGACACACAGACCAAGAGACCCAGCGAACCAGAGATCCAGAGACCCTGAGACACTGAGATCCTGAGACACTGAGACCCAGAGACCCAGTTACTCAGAGACAATGAGGCACTGAGACCCAGAGACACAAAGACCCAGAGAGCCAGAGAGACGGAGACCCTGCGACCCTAAACCCAGAGACTCAGACACCCAGTGACCCTGAGACTCTGAGTCACTGAGACAAAGACACCCAGAGACCCTGAGACCCAGAGACACAGAGACCCTGGGACCCAGAGATCCAGCGACTCTGAGACATTGTGTCACTGAGAACCAGAGACCCAGAGAACCTGAGACCCAGAGACCCTGAGACCCAGAAAACCTGAGACCCAGAGACACTGAGACCCTGAGACACAGAGACCCAAAGAAACAGAGACCCTGAGACCCGGAGACCCAGAAACCCTAAGACACTGAGGCCCTGAGAACCAGAGACACTGACTCCCAGAGACCCAGAGACCCTGAGATACTGAGACACTGAGACCCAGAGCCCGAGAGACCCAGAGACCTAGAAACCCAGAGACCCTGAGACACTGAGGCACTGAGACCCTGAGACACTGTGACACTGAGACACTGAGGCACTGAGACACAGAGACCTAGAAACCCAGAGACCCTGAGACACTGAGACACTGAGACCCTGAGACGCTGTGACACTGAGACCCTGAGACCCTGAGACACTGAGACACTGCGTCCCTGAGACACTGAGGCCATGAGTCTCTGAAACACTGAGACCGAGAGACCCAGCGACCTTGAGACCCTAAGTCACTGAGACAGTGAGACACAGAGACCCAGGACACTGAGACCCTGAGAAACTGAGACCCAGATTCCCAGAGACACTGAGACACTGAGAACCACAGACCCTGAGACCCAGAAACCCTGAGACCCAGAGACCCTGGGACCCAGAGATCCAGAGACTCTGAGACACTGAGTCACTGAGAAGCAGAGACCCTGAGACCCTGAGACCCAGACACCCTGAGACCCAGTGACACTGAGACCCTGAGACCCAGAGACACTGAGAACCAATGACCCAGACACCCTGAGACTCAGAGACCCAGAGACCCTGAGACACTGAGACACTGAGAACCAGAGACACTGACTCCCAGAGACCCAGAGACCCTGAGAAACTGAGACACTGAGACCCAGAGACACTCAGAACCAATGACCCAGACACCCTGAGACCCAGAGAACAGAGACCCTGAGACACTGAGACCATGAGACCCTGAGACACTGAGAGACTGAGACACTGAGACCCTGGACACTGAGACACTGAGACCCAGAAACACAGAGACCCGGAGACCCAGAGACCCTGAGACACTGAGACACTGAGACCCAGAGACCGAGAGACCTAGAAACCCAGAGACCCAGAGACCCTGAGACATTGAGACTCAGAGTCCCTGAGACCCAGAGACCCTGAGACACTGAGACCCAGAGACCTGAGATACTGAGACACCGACCCTGAGACACTGTGACACTGAGACACAGGGACCCTGAGACCCAGACACCCAGTGACCCTGAGACCCTGAGACACCGAGACACCGAGGCACTGAGATCCAGAGACTTGAGACACTGAGACCCAGTGGCCCTGTGACCCTGAGAAACTGAGACCCAGAGACCCTGAGTCACTGAGACACTGAGACCCAGGGACACTGAGACCCTGAGAAACTGAGACCCAGATACCCAGAGACACTGAGACACAGAGACAAAGTGACTCTGAGAAACTGAGACACTGAGACCCAGAGACACAGAGACCCAGAGACCCTCAGAAATAGAGGCCCAGAGACCCTGGGACCCAGAGACCCAGAGACTCTGAGGCACTGAAACACTGAGAACGAGTGACCCTGTGACCCTGAGACCCAGAGACCCTGAGACCCAGAAACCCTGAGACCCACAGACACTGAGGCCCTGAGACCCAAAGACACTGAGACCAATGACCCCGACACCCTGAGACCCAGAGACCAGAGACCCAGAGACACTGAGACCCTGAGACCCTGAGAGACTGAGACACAGAGACACAGAGATCCAGAGACCCAGAGACCAGAGGCCCAGAGACACTGAGACCCTGAGACCCTGAGAGACTGAGACGCAGAGACACAGAGATCCAGAGACCCAGAGACTCTGAGACCCAGGCACCCAGAGGCCCTGTGACACTGAGACCCTGAGACACTGAGACCCTGAGACCCTGAGACCCTGAGACACTGAGACTCTGAGACAGTGAGACCGAGAGACCCTGAGACCCTGAGACACTGAGACACTGACTCACAGAGACCCAGAGACTCTGAGGAACTGAGATACTGAGACCCAGAGACCCAGAGAAGCAGAGAGACCCTGAGAAACTGAGACATTGAGACCCAGAAACCTTCAGACACTGAGACCCAGAGACCTGAGATACTGAGACACCGAGACCCTGAGACACTGTGACACTGAGACACAGGGACCGTGAGACCCTGAGACCCAGACACCCAGTGACCCTGAGACCCTGAGACACCGAGACACCAAGGCACTGAGACCCAGAGACTTGAGACACTGAGACACTGAGACCCAGTGGCCCTGTGACCCTGAGAAACTGAGACCCAGAGACCCTGAGTCACTGAGACACTGAGACCCAGGGACACTGAGACCCTGAGAAACTGAGACCCAGATACCCAGAGACACTGAGACACTGAGACACTCAGACCATGAGTCACTGAGACACTGAGACACTGAGACCCAGAGACCCTGAGACCCTGAGACACTGACACACTGACTCACAGAGACCCAGTGACCCTGAGGAACTGAGACACTGAGCCCCAGAGACCCAGAGAAACAGAGAGACCCTGAGAAACTGAGACATTGAGACCCAGAAACCTTCAGACACTGAGAACCTGAGACCCTGAGAGACCAGAGAACCTGAGAACCTGAGAATTTGAGAAACTGAGACACTGAGGCCAAAGAACTTGAGACACTGAGACACTGAGACTCTGAGACCCAGAGGCATAGAGACCTTGACAAACTGAGACACTGAGACCCAGAGACTCTGAGACACTGAGACCCAGACACCCTGAGATAGTGAGTCACTGAGACCCAGAGACCCTGAGACACTGAGATCCTGAGACCCTGAGACCCTGAGACACTGAAGCACAGAGACCCTGAGACACTGAGACACTAATACACACAGACCCTGAGACGCTGAGACCCAGAGACCCTGAGACACAGAGACCCAGAGACCCAGTGACCATGAGACACTGAGGCACTGCGACACAGAGACCAAGAGACACTGAGTCACTGAGACACAGAGACCTTGAGACTCTGAGATCCTGAGACACTGAGACGCTGAGACCCAGAGGCCCTGAGAGCCTGTGAAACTGAGACCCAGAGACCCTGAGTCACTTAGACACTGAGACACAGAGACCCAGGGACACTGAGACCCTGAGAACCTGAGACCCAATA
This sequence comes from Carcharhinus amblyrhynchos, assembly GCF_965287045.1. NCBI lineage: Eukaryota > Metazoa > Chordata > Chondrichthyes > Carcharhiniformes > Carcharhinidae > Carcharhinus > Carcharhinus amblyrhynchos. The sequence continues at coordinate 143,136 of NW_027649924.1, read as the reverse complement.
CCCAGAGACACTGTGAACCAGAGACCCAGAGACCCTGAGATACTGAGACCCTGAGACCCTGAGACACTGAGAACCAGAGACCTTGAGACCATGAGACACTGAGACATTGAGACACTGAGACCCTTAGACCCTGAGACGCTGAGACACTGAGACCCTGAGACACTGAGACACTGAGACCCAGTGACCCAGAGTCCCAGGGACCCAGAGACCACGGGACCCAGAGACCCTGACACAGTGACACACTGAGACAGTGTGACACAGAGACCCAGACACCCAGTGATGCAAAGGCACAGAGACCCAGAGACCGTGAGACCCTGAGACAATGAAAAACTGAGACCCTGAGACACTGAGACCCAGTGACCCAGTGTCCCAGAGGCCCAGAGACCACGGGGCCCAGAGACCCTGAGAAACTGAGACCCAGATACCCAGAGACACTGAGACGCTGAGAACCAGAGACATAGAGACCCTGAGAAATTGAAACACTGAGACCCAGAGACACTGAGACCCAGAGACCTAGGGACCGAGAGACCCAGAGACCATGAGGCCCAGAAACCCTGAGACCCAGAGACACCGAGACCCTGAGACCCAGAGACACAGAGACACTGAGACGAAGAGACCCAGAGACCCAGAGACACTGAGACCCAGGTTTCCAGAGACCCTCTGACACTGAGACGCAGAGACCCTGAGACACTGAGACCCAGAGACTCAGAGACCCTGAAACCCAGAGAACCAGACACCCAGAGACCCTGAGACACTGAGACACTGAGACCCTGTGACATTGAGACACTGAGACACTGAGACACTGAGAAACTGAGACACTGAGACCCAAAGACACAGAGACCTAGAGGCCCGGAGACCCTGAGACACTGAGACCCAGAGACCCAGAGGCCCTGAGCCACTTAGACATTGAGACATTGAGACACAGAGAGACTGTGAACCTGAGACACTGAGTCACAGAGACCCCGAGACCCAGAGACCCTGAGACACGGAGACACTGAGACCCAGAGACCCTGAGAAACTGAGACACTGAGACCCTGAGATACTGAGACATGAGACACTGAGACCCTGAGACATTGAGACCCTGAGACCCTGACACCCTGAGATACTGAGACACTGCGACACTGATACGCAGAGACCCTGAGACACTGAGACCCTGAGACCCAAAGACCCTGAGACCCAGAGAGGCTGAGACACTGAGACACTGAGACCGTCCGACACTGAGACACTGAGACCCTGAGACACTGATTCACAGAGACCCTGAGAAAATGTGACCCAGAGACCCTGAGACCCTGAGACACTGAAACACTGAGACCCTGAGCTCCTGGGATACTGAGACTCTGAGACACTGAGACCCTGAGACAATGAGACCCTGAGACACTGAGACCCAGTTACCCAGAGACAGAGAGAGTCTGAGACACAGACAGTGAGATCAACAGACCAAGACACCAGAGAACCAGACATCAAGAGACCCTGAGACCCTAAAACACTGAGACAGACACGCAGGGACCCAGAGATCCTGAGACCCTGAGTCGCTAAGACACTGAGACCCAGGGACACAGAGGCCCAGAGACACAGAGAAACTGAGACCCAGAGACCCAGAGAAACAGAGACCCTGAGACACAGAGACAGTGAGACCCACAGACCAAGAGACCTTAAGACCCAGAGACCCTGAGATACAGAGACACAGAGACCCAGAGACCCTCAGACACAGAGACACTGAGACCCTGAGACAATGCAACCCTGAATCCCACAGACCCTGAGACCCTGAGACCCAGAGCCCCAGAGACACTGAGACCCTGAGACACTGAGACCCAGAGACCCTGAGACACTGAGACACTGAGACCCTTAAGCACTGAGACACTGAGAGAGTGAGACACTGAGACACTGATACACTGAGGCCCTGAGACACTGAGACCCTGAGACAGTGAGACACTGAGACGCTGAGACAGTGAGACACTGAGACCCTGAGACAGTGAGACACTGAGACCCTGAGACACTGATACACTGAGACCCAGAAACCCTGAGAACGTGCGATCCAGAGACCGAGAGACCCTAACACCCTGAGACACTGAGACACTGAGGCACTGAGGCCCTGAGCCCCTGAGACACTGAAACTCTGAGTCCCGGAGACTCTGGGATACTGAGAAATTGAGACCCTGAGACACTGAGATCCTGAGACACTGAGACAATGTGACCCTGAGAAAATGAGACACTGAGAACCTGAGACAATGACACACTGAGACACTGAGACCCTGGGACCCAGGGAACCAGAGACGCGGAGACACTGAGACCCTGAGACACTGAGACATTGAGACCCTGAGACACTGAGAGACAGTGACCATGAGACCCTGAGACCCAGAGACACTGAGACCCTGAGAGACTGAGACCCTGAGACACGGATACACTAAGACCCAGAAGCCCTGAGAACGAGAGGTCCAGAGACCCTGAGAACCTGAGACCTTGAGACACTGAGACACAGAGACCCTGAGACCCTGAGAAACTGAGACCCAGAGACCCTGAGAAGCAGAGACCCTGAGACCAAGAGAACCTGAGACCCTGAGACACTGAGACCCTGCGACACTGAGACACTGAGACACTGAGACATTGAGACTTTGCAACCCTGAAACCCTGAGACCCTGAGACTCAGTGACCCTGAGACCCTGAGACACCGAGACCCAGAGACCCTGAGACACTGACACCCTGAGACCCTGAGACGCGGAGATACTGAGGACCTGAGACACTGAGCCTTGAGACACAGAGACACAGAGGCACTGACACCCTGAGACACTGAAACTCTGAGTCCCTGAGACACTGAGACACTGAGACACTGAGAAACTGAGACCCTGAGACACTGAGACCCTGAGGCACTGAGACAATGTGACCATGAGACCATGAGACACTTAGACACTGACACCCTGTGACACTGACACCCTGAGACCCTGAGACAAAAGACACTGAGACACAATGGCCCTGAGGTCCTGAGACCCTGAGACACTGAGACAATGTGACCATGAGACCCTAAGACACTGAGACACTGCGACCCTGAGACACTGAGACCCCGAGACACTGCGACCCTGAGACACTGAGACCCTGAGACACTGAGACACTGATACCCTGAGACACTGAGATGCTGTGACACTGAGACCCAGTTACCCAGAGACACAGAGTGTCTGAGGCACAGAGACAGTGAGATCAACAGACCAAGAGACCCAGAGAACCAGACATCCAGAGACCCTGAGACCCTGAGACACTGAGACACTGACACGCAGGGACCCAGAGATCCTGAGACCCCTGAGACACTGAGTCTCTGAGACACTGAGACCCAGAGACCCTGAGAAACTGAGACTCAGAGAACCAGTTTAACAGAGACCCTGAGACACAGAGACAGTGAGACCCACAGACCAAGAGACCCAGAGAACCAGAGATCCAGAGACCCTGAGACACAGAGACCCAGAGTGACTGAGACACTGAGCCACTGAGACACTGAGACACTGTGACACTGAGACCCAATTACCCAGAGAAACAGACACTCTGAGATACAGAGACAGTGAGATCAACAGACCAAGAGACCCAGAGAACCAGACATCCAGAGACCCTGAGACACTGAGACACAGACACACAGTGACCCAGAGATCCTGAGACCCTGAGACCCTGAGACTCTGAGACACTGTGACCCAGAGACACAGAGACCCAGAGGCCCTGAGAAACTGAGACCCAGAGACCCAGAAAAAATAGAGACCCTGAGACACAGAGACAGTGAGGCCCACAGACCAAGAGACCCAATGAACCAGAGATCCAGAGACCCTGAGACCTAGAGACCCAGAGACACTGAGACCCTGAGACCCTGAGACCACGGGACCCGGAGACCCTGACACAGTGACAGAGTGAGGCAGTGTGACACAGGCACCCAGAGACCCAGTGACGCAAAGGCCCAGAGACCCAGAGACCTTGAGACACTGAGACCCTGAGACAATGAAAAACTGAGACCCAGAGACCCTGAGACCCTGACGAACTGTGACCCTGAGACACTGTGTCCCAGAGACCCTGAGACCCTGAGACACTGAGACCCAGAGACTCAGAGACCCTGAAAACCCAGAGGACCAAAACACCCAGAGACCCTGAGACAATGTGAGGCTGAGACCCTGTTACACTGAGACACTGAGACACTGAGACCCTGAGAAATTGAGACATTGAAAAACTGAGACACTGAGACCCAGAGAGGCTGAGACACTGAGACCCTCTTACACTGAGGCACTGAGACACTGCAAACCTGAAACCCTGAGACCCTGAGACCCTGAGACACTGAGACCCAGAGACCCTGAGACCCAGAGACACTGAGACACTGATCCCATTGGCCCTGAGACCCAGAGACCCTGAGACCCTGAGATACTGAGACACTGAGACCCTGAGACACTAAGACGCTGAGACACTGTGACACTGAGACCCAGTTACCCAGAGACACAGAGAGTCTGAGACACAGAGACAGTGAGATCAACAGACCAAGAGACCAAGAGAAACCAGACATCCAGAGACCCTGAGACCCAAACACGCAGGAACCCAGAGATCCTGAGATCCTGAGACCCTGAGACTCTGAGACACTCAGGGTCTCCGGTTTTCTGGGTCTCTGGGTCTCTAGACCTCTGTGTCACAGTGTCTCAGTGTCTCAGCGTCCCTGGGGCTATGGGTCTCATGGTCTCAGAGTCTCATTTTCTCAGGGTCTCTGTGTCTCATTGTCTCAGTGTTTCTGTGCTTCGTGTCTCAGGGTCTCAGTGTCTCAGTGTTGCAGGGTCTCAGGCTCCCTGAGTCTCTGGGTCTCAGGGTCTCTGAGTATCTGGGTCTCTGGGTCCCAGTGTCTCAGTTTATCAGAGTCTCAGGGTCTCTGGGTCTCAAGGTCTTTGAGCCTCTGGGTCTCAGGGTCTCGCGGTCTCATGGTCTCTGCGTCTCAGGGTCTCAGTGTCTCAGTGTCTCAGGGTCTCAGTGCGTCGGGGTCTCAGTGTCTCAGTTCATCGGTCTGTGGGTCTGTGGGTCTGTAGGTCTCTGGGTCTCAGGGTGTCTGGGTCTCTGTTTCTCAGGGTTTCTGGGTCTCTGGGTCTCAGTGTCACAGTGTCTCAGGGTCTCAGTGTCACAGTATCTCAGGGTCTCTGATCTCTGTGTCTCAGTGTCTCAGGATCTCTTGGTGTCTGGGTGTCTGGGTCTCAGTTCCTCAGGGTCTCAGTGTCTCAGTGTCTCAGGGTCATAGAGTCTCAGCGTCTGAGTGTCTCTGGGTCTCAGGGTCTCTGCGTCTATGGGTCTTTGGGTCTCAGGGCCTTTGGGTTTCTGGGTCTCTGGATCGCAATGTCTCAGTGTCTCAGTGTCTCAGGGTCTCAGGCTCTCAGGATCTCTGTGCCTCAGTGCTTAGTGTCTCAGGGTCTCAGTGTCTCAGGTTCTCAGGGTGTCAGGGTCTCAGTGTCTCAAGTTCTGAGTGTCTCAGTGTCTCAGTGTCTCAGTGTGTCAGTTTCTCAGGGTCAGGGTCTCTGGGCCTCAGTGTCTCAGTGTCTCAGGGTCTCAGGCTCTTAGGGTCTCAGGGTCTCTGAGTCTCAAGGTCTCAGTGTCTCAGGGTCACACATCTCAGTGTCTCAGGGTCTCAGGGATTCAGTGTATCAGGGTCTCAGGCTCACTGGGTCTCTGGGTCTCAGTGTCTCAGTGTCTCAATGTTTCAGCGTCTCAGTGTCTCAGGGTCTCAGTGTCTCTGTGTTTCAGCGTCTCAGTGTCTCAGGGTCCCAGTGTCTCAGGGGTTCCGGGTCTCAGTGTCTCAGTGTCTCGGTGTCTTCGGGTCTGTGTTTCTCAGGGTCTCTAGGAAACTGGGTCTCTGGGTCTCTGAGTCTTAGGGTCTCAGGGGTTCAGGGTCTTAGGGTCTCTGGGTTTCTGGGTGTCTGGGTTTCAGCGTCCCCGTGTTTAAGTGTCTCAGAGCTCAGTGTCTCAGCGCATCAGAGTCTCAGTGTCTCAGGCTCTCAGTGTCCCAGTGTCTCAGTGCTTAGTGTCCCAGGGTCTCAGGGACTCAGTGTCTCAAGGTTACATTTTCTCAGGTTCTCACGGTCTCAAGGTCTCTGGGTCTGAGGGCTCTGAGTCTCAGGGTCTCAGTGCCTCAGGGCCTCTGGGTCTCTGGCTATCTGGGTCTCTGGGTCTCCGGGTCTCTGGGTTTCTGGTTCTCTTGGTCTCAGTGTCTCAGGTTTTCAGGGTCTCTGGGCCTCAGTGCTTCGTGTCTCTGGGTCACAGGGTCTCAATGTCTCAGGGTTTCAGGGTGTCAGTGTCACAGTGTCTCAGAGTCTCTGGAGCTCTGGGTCTCTTGGTCTCAGGGTCTCAGGGTCTCAGGGTCTCAATGTCTCAGGGTCTCAGGGTGTCAGGGTCTCAATGTCTCAGGGTCTCAGCTTCTCAGGGTCTCTGGGTCTCAGTGCTTCGTCTCTCAGGGTCTCAGGGTCTCAATGTCTCAGTGTGTCAGTGTCACAGTGTCTCAGTATCTCAGTGTCTCTGGGGCTCTGGGTCTCTTAGTCTCAGGGTCTCAGGTTCTCAGGGTCTCATGGTCTCAGTGTCTCAGCGTCTCAATATCTCAGTGTCTCAGGGTCTCTGGGTCTCTGGGTCTCAGTGTCTCTGGGTTTCTGGGTACCTGGATCTCAGTGTCTCAATGTCTAAGTGTTGCAGTGGCTCAGGGTCTCAGGGTCCATGGGTATCTGGGCCTGAGGGGCACCGGGTGTCTGGGTCTCAGAGTCTCTGGGTTTCTGGGTCTCAGGGTCTCAGTGTCTCAGTGCTTAGTGTCTCAGGGGCTCAGTTTCACAGGGTCTCAGTGTCCCTGAGTCTCTGGGTCTCAGGGACACAGGGTCTCTGGGTGTCTGGGTCCCTGGGCCTCAGTGTCTCAGTTTATCAGAGTCTCAGGCTGTCTGGGTCTCAGGGTCTTGGTGTCCCTGAGTCTCTGGGTCTCAGGTTCACTTAGTCTCATGGTCTCTGAGACTCAGGGTCTCAGTGTCTCAGGGTCTCAGGGTCTCTGTGTGTCTGGGTCTCAGGGTCTCAGTTCTCCGGGTCTCAGGGTCTTAGTGTCTCAGGGTCTCTGGGTCTCTTGGTCTCAGGGTCCCTGGGTCTCAGTGTCTCAGGGTCTTAGGGTCTCTGGGTCTCAGTGTCTCAGGGTCTCAGTGTCTCAGGGTCTCTTGGTCTCTGGATTTCTGGGTCTCAGTGTCTGAAGTTCTCAGTGTCTCAATGTCACTGGGTCTCAGGGTCTCTGGGTCTCAGTGTCTCAGGGTCTCTGGGTATCTGGGTGTCTGCGTCTCTTGCTCTCAGGGTCTCTGGGTCTCAGTTTATCATTGTCTCTGTGTCTCAGTTTCTCAGTGTCTCAGGGTCTGAGTGTTTCAGTGTCTCAGTGTCTCAGGGACTGGGTCTCTGGGTCCCAGAGTCTCAGTGTCACAGGGTCTAAGTGTCCCAGGGTCTCAGGGTCGCAGTGTCTCAGGGTCTCAGTGTCCCTGGGTCTCTGGGTCTCTTGGACTCTGTGTCTCAGGGTCTCAGTGTCTCAGGGTCTTATTGTCTCAGGGTCTCAGGGTCTCAGTGTCTCTGCGGCGTGGGTCTCAGGGTTTCAGTGTCTATGGGTCTCAGTGTCTCAGGGTCTCTGGGTATCTGGGTGTCTGGGTTTCTTGCTCTCAGGGTCTCTGGGTTGCTGGGCCTCGGTTTCTCTGGATCTCAGTGTCTCTGTGTCTCAGTTTCTCAGTGTCTCAAGGTCTGAGTGTCTCAGTGTCTCAGGGACTCAGTGCCTCAGAGTCTCAGTGTCTCAGTGTCTCAGGGACAGGGTTTCTGGGTCTCTGGGTCTCAGTGCCTCATTGTCTCAGGGGCTCAGTGTCTCTGAGTCTCAGTGCCTCAGGGTCTCAGTGTCTCAGGGTCTCATGGTCTCAGTGCCTCAGGGTCTCAGGGTCTCAGGGTCTCAGCTTCTCAGTGTCTCATTGTTTCAGTGTTTCAGGGTCGCTGCATCTCTGGTACTCTGGGTCTCAGTGTCTCTGTGTCTCCGTGTCTCAGGGTCTCAGTGTCTCAGTGGCTCAGTGTCTCAGGGTCTGCGGGTCTCAGGGTCTCAGGGTCCCAGTGTCTCAGTGTCTCATTTTCTCAGGGTCTCTGGGTCCCTGGGTCTCAGTGTCTCAGGGTCTCAGGGTCACTGGGTCTCTGGGTCTTAGGGTCTCAGGGTTTCAGGGTTGCAATGTCTCAATGTCTCATTATCTCAGTGTCTCAGGGTCTCAGGGTCTCAGGGTCTCAGGGTCACAGGGTCTCTGTGTCACTGCGTGTCTGGGTCTCTGTGTCTCTGTGTCTCAGGATCTCAGTGTCTCAGGGTCTCAGGGTCTCAGTGCCTCAGGGTCTCTGGGTCTCAGTGCCTCAGGGTCTCTGGGTCTATGGCTCTCAGGGACACTGGGTCTCTGGGTCTCAGTGTCTCAGGGTCTCAGTGTCTCAGTGTCTCAGGGTCTCAGTGTCTCAGGGTCTCAGTGTCTCAGTGTGTCATTGTCTCAGTGTCTCACACCGTCTCTGGTTCTCTGGGTCCCAAGTCTCAGTGTGTCATTGTGTCAGGTTCTCAGTGTCTCATTTTCTCAGTGTCTCAGGTTCTCAGTGTCTCAGGGTCTCAGTTTCTCAGTGTCTCAGAGTCTCAGGGGCTCAGAGTTTCAGGGTTTCACTGCCTCAGGGCCTCATTGTCTCCGTGTCTCTGGGTCTCAGGGTATCAGTGTCTCTGTATCTCTGTGTCTCAGGGTCTCAGTGGCTCAGTGTCTCAGGGTTTCACTGTCTCAGGGTCTCTGGGTCTCAGTGTCTCTGTATCTCTGTGTCTCATGGTCTCAGTGTCTCAGTGGCTCAGTGTCTCAGGGTCTGTGGGTCCCAGTGTCTCATTTTCTCAGGGTCTCTAGGTCCCTGGGTCTCAGGGTCTCAGTGTCTCAGGGTCTCAGGGTCACTGGGTCTCTGGGTTTTAGGGTCTCAGGGTTTCAGGGTTGCAATGTCTCAATGTCTCATTGTCTCAGTGTCTCAGGGTCTCAGGGTCACAGGATCTCAGTTTCTCAGGGTCTCAGGGTCTCAGTGTCTCAGTGTTTCAGGGTCTCTGGGTCTAAGTGTCTCAGTGTCTCAGTGGTTCATGGTCTCAGTGTCTCAGGGTCTCAGGGTCTCAGGGTCTCACTGTCTCAGGGTCACAGGTTCTCAGGGTCTCAGGGTCTCAGTTTCTCAGGGTCTCTGTGTCACTGCGTGTCTGGGTCTCTGTGTCTCTGTGTCTCAGGGTCTCAGGGTCTCTGGGTCTCAGTGCCTCAGGGTCTCTGGGTCTATGGCTCTCAGGGACACTGGGTCTCTGGGTCTCAGTGTCTCAGGGTCTCAGTGTCTCAGGGTCTCAGTGTCTCAGTGTCTCAGGGTCTCAGTGTCTCAGTGTGTCATTGTCTCAGGTTCTCAGTGTCTCATTTTCTCAGGGCCTCAGGGTCTCAGTGTCTCATGGTCACATTGTCTCAGTGTCTCAGGGTCTCAGTGTCTCAGGGTCTCAGTTTCTCAGTGTCTCTGGGTCTCAGTGTCTCAGTGTCTCAGGGTCTCAGTTTCTCAGTGTCTCAGAGTCTCAGGGACTCAGAGTTTCAGCGTTTCACTGTCTCAGGGCTTCATTGTCTCCGTGTCTCAGGGTCTCAGGGTATCAGTGTCTCACTGTCTCAGGGTTTCACTGTCTCAGGGTCTCAGTGTCTCAGGTTCTCAGGGTCTCTGTGTATCAGTGTCTCAGGGTCTCAGTGTCTCACTGTCTCAGTGTCTCAGTGTTTCAGGATCTCAGTGCCTCAGTGTCTCAGTGTCTCAGGGTCTCTGGGTCTCAGTGCGTCAGGGTCTCTGGGTCTATGGCTCTCAGGGACACTGGGTCTCTGGGTCTCAGTGTCTCAGTGTCTCGGGGTCTCAGGGTCTCAGGGTTTCAGGGTCGCAACGTCTCTGTGTCTCAGGGTTTCGGTGTCCCACTGTCTCAGGGTCTCAGTGTCTCAGTTGTTCATGGTCTCAGGGTGTCAGTGTCTCATTGTCTCAGGGTCTCAGGCTCTCTGGGTCTCTGAGTCTCTGGGTTTCAGGGTCTCTGTGTCTCTGGGTCTCTGCGTCTCAGGGTCTCAGCTTCTCAGTGTCTCAATGTTTCAGTGTCTCAGGGTCTCAGGGTCTCAGGATCTCAATTTTTCAGGGTCTCAGTGTCTCAGTGTTTCATTTTCTCAGGGTCTCAGGGTTTCAGGGTTGCAGTGTCTCAATGTCTTGGGGTCTCAGTGTCGCAGTGTCTCAGGGTCTCAGGTTGTCTTGGTCTAATGGTCTCTGCTTCTCAGGGTCTCTGGGTCTCTGTGCCTCAGTTTCTCAGGTTTTCAGAGTCTCTGAGTCACTGTGTGTCTGTGTCTCTGTGTCTCTGTGTCTCTGTGTCTCAGCTTCTCAGTGTCCCAGTGTTTCAGGGTCTCAGGGTCTCTGCATCTCTGTAGTCTGGGTCTCAGGGTCTCTGTGCCTCATTGTCTCAGTGTCTCAGCTTCTCAGCTTCTCAGTGTCTCAGTGTTTCAGTTTTTCAGGGTTGCTGCATCTCTGGTACTCTGGGTCTCAGTGTCTCTGTGTCTCTGTGTCTCAGGGTCTCAGTGTCTCAGTGGCTCAGTGTCTCAGGGTCAGCGGGTCTCAGTGTCTCAGGGTCTCAGTGTCTCATTTTCTCAGGGTCTCTGGGTCCCTGGGTCTCAGGGTCTCAGTGTCTCAGGGTCTCAGGGTGACTGGGTCTCTGGGTCTCAGGGTCTCAGTGTCTCAGTGTTGCCGGGTCTCAGTGTCTCAGGGTCTCAAGTTCTCTTGGTCTCAGGGTCTCTGCTTCCCTGGGTCTCTGGGTCTCAGTTTCTCAGGGTCTCAGGGTCTCTGTGTATCTGGGTCTCAGGGTTGCAGGTTCTCAGGGACTCTGGGTCACTGCGTGTCTGGGTCTCTGTGTCTCAGTGTCTCAGGGTCACAGGGTCTCAGGGTCTCATGGTCACAGTCTCTCAGTGTCTCGGGGTCTCAGGGTCTCAGTGCCTCAGGGTCTCAGTGTCTCAGTGTCTCAGTGTCTCAGGGTCTCAGTGCCTCAGTGTCTCAGGGTCTCAGTGTCTCAGTGTGTCATTGTCTCAGTGTCTCACCGTCTCTGGTTCCCTGGGTCCCAAGTCTCAGTGTCTCAGTGTGTCATTGTCTCAGGTTCTCAGTGTCTCATTTTCTCAGGGTCTCAGCGTCTCAGTGTCTCAGTGTCTCCTGGTCACATTGTCTCAGTGTCTCAGAATGTCAGGGACTCAGAGTTTCAGGGATTCACTGTCTCAGGGCCTCATTGTCTCGTGTCTCAGGGTCTCAGGGTATCAGTGTCTGACTGTCTCAGGGTTTCACTGTCTCAGGGTCTCAGGGTCTCTGTGTATCAGTGTCTCAGGGTCTCAGTGTCTCTGTGTCTCTGTGTCTCTATGTCTCTGTGTCTCAGGGTCTCAGTGTCTCAGTGGCTCAGTGTCTCAGGGTCAGCGGGTCTCAGTGTCTCATTTTCTCAGGGTCTCTGGGTCCCTGGGTCTCAGGGTCTCAGGGTGACTGGGTCTCTGGGTCTCAGGGTCTCAGTGTCTCAGTGTTGCCGGGTCTCAGTGTCTCTGGGTCTCTGGGTCTCAGGGTCTCAGTGTCTGACTGTCTCAGGGTTTCACTGTCTCAGGGTCTCTGTGTATCAGTGTCTCAGGGTCTCAGTGTCTCAGTGTCTCAGGGAATCAGGGTCTCAGATTCTCAGCTCTCAGTGTCTCAGGGTCTCAGTGTCTCACTGTCTCAGTGTCTCAGTGTTTCAGGGTCTCAGTGCCTCAGTGTCTCAGTGTCTGAGTGTCTCAGTGTCGAAGGATCTCAGGGTCTCTGGGTCACAGTCTCTCAGGGTCTCAGGGTGACTGGGTCTCTGGGTCTCAGGGTCTCAGGTTTTCAGGGTTGCAGTGTCTCAATGTCTCAGGGTCTCAGTGTCTCAGGGTCTCTGGGTCTCTAGATCTCTCATTCTCAGGGTTTCTGGGTCTCCGTGCATCAGTGTCTCGGTGTCTCAGGGTCTCAGTCACTCAGGGTCTCAGTGTCTCTGGGTCTCAGGGACTCATGGTCACAGTCTCACAGTGTCTCAGTGTCTGAGGGTCTCAGTGTCTCAGGGTGTCAGTGTCTCAGGGTCTCTGGTTCCCAGGGTCCCAAGTTCTCAGTGTCTCAGTGTGTCATTGTCTCAGTTTCTCAGTGTCTCATTTTCTCAGGGTCTCTGGGTCTCAGGGTCTCAGTGTCTCATTTTCTCAGTGTCTCCGTGTCTCTGTGTCTCAGGGTCTCAGGGTCTCAGTGTCTCACTGACTAAGGGTCTCAGTTTCTCACTGTCTCAGTGTCTCAGGGTCTCAGTGTCTCACTCTCTCAGTGTCTCAGTGTTTCAGGGTCTCAGTGTCTCAGGGCCTCAGGGTCTCAGAGTCACTGGGTCTCTTGGTCTCAGGGTCTCAGGCTTTCATGGTTGCAGTCTTTCAATGTCTCAGGGTCTCAGTGTCTCAGTGTCAGAGGGTCTCAGGGTCTCAGGTTGTCTTGGTCTCAGGGTCTCTGCTTCTCAGGGTCTCTGGGTGTCTGGGTCTCTGTTTCTATGGGTCTCAGGGTCTCAGTGTCTCAGTGTCACAGTGTATCAGGATCTCACTGTCTCTGTGTCTCAGGATCTCAGTGTCGCAGTGTCTCAGGGTCTCTGGGTCTCAGTGTCTCAATGTTTCAGGTTCTCAGGGTCTCTGGGAATCAGTGTCTCTGGGTCTGAGTGTCTCAGGGCCTCAGGGTCTCAGGGTTTCAGCGTCGCAGTGTGTCTCTGTCGCTGTGTCTCATTGTCTCAGTGTCTCAGGGTCTCAGTGTCTCAGGGTGTCTGTGTCTCAGTGTCTCAGGGTCACAGGCTCTCTGGGTCTCTGGGTCTCAGGGTCTCAAGGTCTCTGTACCTCAGTGTCTCAGTGTCTCAGTGTTTCAGGGTCTCAGGATCTCAGGGTCTCTGCATCTCTGGTACTCTGGGTCTCAGGGTCTCTGTGCCTCAGTGTCTCAGCTTCTCGGTGTCTCAGTGTTTCAGTGTTTCAGGGTCTTGGTGTCTCAGTGTCTCAGTGTTGCCGGGTCCCAGTGTCTCAGGGTCTCAGGTTCTCTGGGTCTCTGGCTCTCAGTTTCTCAGGGTCTCAGGGTGTCTGTGTCTCTGGGTCTCAGGGTCTCAGTGTCTCAGTGTGTCATTGTCTCAGTTACTCAGTGTCTCATTTTCTCAGGGTCTCAGGGTCTCAGTGTCTCTGGGTCTCTGGTTCCCTGGGTCCCAGGGTCTCAGTGTCTCAGTGTGTCATTGTCTCAGTTACTCAGTGTCTCATTTTCTCAGGGTCTCAGGGTCTCAGTGTCTCTGGGTCTCTGGTTCCCTGGGTCCCAGGGTCTCAGTGTCTCAGTGTGTCATTGTCTCAGTTTCTCAGTGTCTCATTTTCTCAGGGTCTCAGTGTCTCATGGTCACATTGTCTCACTGTCTAAGGGTCTCAGTGTCTCAGGGTCTCAGTTTCTCAGTGTCTCAGAGTCTCCAGGACTCAGAGTTTCAAAGTCTCAGGGGCTCAGGGGCTCAGGGGCTCAGGGCCTCAGTGCCTCTGTGTCTCAGGGCCTCAGTGTCTCACTGTCTCAGGGTCTCCGTGTCTCCGCGTCTCAGGGTCTCCATGTCTCCGCGTCTCAGGGTCTCAGTGCCTCACTGTCTCAGGGTCTCCGTGTCTCCGTGTCTCAGAGTCTCAGTGTCTCAGGGTCTCAGGGAATCAGCGTCTCAGTGTCTCGGGTCTCAGGGAATCAGGGTCTCAGAGTCTCAGCCCTCAGTGTTTCAGGGTCTCATTGTCTCACTGTCTCAGTGACTCAGTGTTTCAGGGTCTCAGTGTCTCAGGGTCTCAGTGTCTCAGTATCTCATTTTCTCAGGGTCGCTGGGCCTCAGGGTCTCAGGGATTCAGTGTTGCAGGGTCTCAATGTCTCAGAGTCTCATTGTCTCAGTGTCGCAGAGTCTCAGTGTCTCAGGGTCACAGGTTCTCTTGGTCTCAGGGTCTCTGCTTCTCAGGGTCTCTGGGTCTCAGTTTCTCAGGGTCTCAGGGTCTCTGTGTCTCAGTGTCTCAGTGTCTCAGGTTCTCAGGGACTCTGGGTCACTGCATGTCTGGGTCTCTGAGTCTCTGTGTCTCTGTGTCTCAGGGTCTCAGTGTCTCAGGGCCTCAGGGTCTCTGGATCTCTCATTCTCAGGGTTTCTGGGTCTCAGTGTATCTGTGTCTCAGTGTCTCAGGGTCTCAGTGTCTCTGGGTCTCAGGGTCTCAGGGTCTCATAGTGACAGTCTCTCAGTGTCTCAGGGACTCAGTGTCTCACTGTCTCAGGGTCTCAGTGTCTCCAGGTCTCTGGTTCCATGGGTCCCAGTTTCTCAGTGTCTCAGTGTGTCACTGTCTCAGGTTCTCAGTGTCTCATTTTCTCAGGGTCTCTGGGACTCAGTGTCTCAGTGTCTCAGGGCCTCATGGTCACATTGTCTCAGTGTATCAGGGTCTCAGATTCTCAGTGTCTCAGGGTCTCCGGGACTCAGAGTTTCAGTGTCTCAGGGGCTCAGGGCCTCAGTGCCTCTGTGTTTCAGTGCCTCTGTGTCTCAGGGTCTCAGTGTCTCAGGGCCTCAGTGTCTCCGTGTCTCAGGGCCTCAGGGTCTCAGTGTCTCACTGTCTCAGGGTCTCAGTGTCTCACTGTCTCAGGTTGCCTTGGTCTCAGGGTCTCTGCTTCTCAGGGTCTCTAGGTCTCTGGGTCTCAGTTTCTCAGAGTCTCAGGGTCTCAGGGTCTCTGGGTCTCAGTGTCTCAGTGTTTCAGGGTCTAATGGTCTCAGGGTCTCTGGGTCTCAGTGTCCCAGGGTCTCAGGGTCACTGGGTCTCTTGGTCTCAGGGTCTCAGAGTCTCAGGTTTTCAGGGTTGCAATGTCTCTGGATGTCTGGTTCTCTTGGTCTCTTGGTCTGTTGATCTCACTGTCTCTGTGTCTCACACTCTCTGAGTCTCTGTGTAACTGGGTCTCAGTGTCACAGTGTCTCAGTGTCTCAGGGTCTCAGTGTCTCAGTGTCTCTGGGTCTTAGTGTCTCATTGTCTCAGGGTCTCAGTGTCCCAGGGTCTCAGGGTCTCAGTGTCTCAGTGTCTCAGGGTCTTAGTGTCTCATTGTCTCGGGGTCTCAGAGTCTCAGCGTCTCGTGGTCTCAGGGGCTCAGGATCTCAGTGTTTCACTTTCTCATGGTCTCACGGTCTCAGAGTCTCAATGTGTCAGTGGCTCTTTGTCTCAGGGTCTTAGTGTCTCAGGATCTCAGGGTCTCTGGGTCTCAGTCTCTCAGTGTCTCAGGGTTTCAGGTTTGCAGTGTCTCAGTGTCTCAGTGCTGGAGGGTGTCAGTGTCTCAGTGTCTCAGGGTGTCAGGGTCTCAATGTCTCAGGGTCTCAGTGTCTCATGTCTCAGTATCTCAGGGTCTCTGGGTCTCTAGGTCTCAGGGTCTCTGTGTCTCTGTGTCTCAGGGTCTCAGGGTCTCAGGGTTTCAGGTTTGCAGTGTCTCAGTGACTCAGTGTCGGAGGGTCTCATTGTCTCAGTGTCGCAGTATCTCTGGGTCTCAGGGTCTCAGGGTCTCTGGGTCTCAGTGTCTCAGGGTCTCTGGGTATCAGTGTCGCAGTGTCTCGATGTCTCAGGGTGTCAGGGTCTCAGGGTCTCAATGTCTCAGGGTCTCTGTGTCTCATGTCTCAGTTTCTCAGGGTGTCAGGGTCTCTGAGTCTCAGTGTCTCCGTGTCTCTGGGTCTCTGGGTCTCGGGGTCTCTGTGTCTCAGTGTCTCAGGGTCACAGTGTCTCTGTATCTAACTGTCTCAATGTCTAAGTGTCCCAGGGTCTCATTGTCTCAGGGACTCTTGGTCTCTGGGTCTCTGGGTCTCAGTGTCTAAGGGTATTCCTGTCTCTGGGTGTCTGTCTTTGGGTCTCAGTGTCTCAGTTTCTCATTGTCTCAGTGTCTCAGTGTCACAGGGTCTTAGAACCTCAGTGTCTCAGGGTCTCTGGGTGTCTGGTTCTCTGGGTTTCAGGGTCTCTGAGTCTCTGGGTCTCAGTGTCTCAGGGTCTCAGGGTCTCTGGATCTCAGTGTCAGAGTGTCTCTGGTTACCTGGGTCCCAGAGTCTCTGGGTCTCTGGGTCTCAGTGTCTCAGTGTCTCTGGGTCTCAATGTCTCAGTGTCTCTGGGTATCTGGGTCTCAGTTTCTTAGGGTCTCAGTGCCCCTGGGTCTCTGGGTCTCAGTGACTCTGGGTCTCAGGGTCTCAGTTTCTCAGGCTCTCAAGGCGTCTGGGTCTCAGTGTCTCAGGGTCTCAGTATCTCAAGTTCTCTGGGTCTCAGTGTCTCAGTTTCTCAGTGTCTCAGGGTCTCTGTGTCTCCGTGACTCAGATCTCTGGGTCTCTGGGTCTCTGGGTCTCATGGTCCCTGGGTCTCAGTGTCTCAGGTTCTCTGGGTCTCAGTGTCTCAGTGTCTCGGTGTCTCAGTGTCTCAGGTTCTCACGGTCTCTGTGTATCAGTGTCTCAGGGTCTCTGTGCCTCAGTGTCTCAGGGTCTCAAGGTGGCTGGGTGTCTGGGTCTCTGGGCCTCAGGGTCTCTGTTTCTCAGTGTCACAGTGTCTCAGGGTCTCAGGATCTCAGTGTCTCAGGGTCTCTGTGCCTCAGTGTCTCAGGGTCTCTGTGCCTCAGTGTCTCAGGGTCTCTGGGCCTCAGTGTCTCAGTTTCTCAAATTCTCAGGTTCTCTGGTTGTCTGATTCTCAGTGTCTCAGGGTCTCTGTGCCTCAGTGTCTCAGTGTCTCTGGGCCTCAGTGTCTCAGTTTCTCAAATTCTCAGGTTCTCTGGTTGTCTGATTCTCAGTGTCTCAGGGTCTCAGGTTCTCAGTGTCTGAAGGTCTCTGGGTCTCTGGGTCTCAATGTCTCAGTTTCCCAGAGTCTCTGGGTCTCTGGGTCTCATTGTCTCAGTGTCTCTGGGTCTCAGGGTCTCTGGGTCTCTGGGTCCCAAGGTCTCTGGGTCTCAGTGTCTCTGGGTCTCAATGTCTCAGGGTCTCAGGATCTCAGTGTCTCTGTATTCCTGGGTTTCTGGGTCTCTGGTTCTCTGGGTCTCTGGGTCTCAGTGTCTCAGGGTCTCATTGTCTCAGCGTCTCAGGGTCTCTGGGTCTCAGTGTCTCAGTTTCCCAGGGTCTCTGTGAGTCAGTGTCTCAGTGTCTCAGGTTGTCTGGGTTTCAGTGTCACAGAGTCTCAGTGACTCAGGGTCTCAATGTCTCAGGGTCTCTGGGTCTCTCGATCTCAGTGTCTCAGAGTCTCATGGCCTCAGTGTCTCAGTGTCTCAGCGTCTCAGTGTCACAGGGTCTCTGGGTGCCTGGGACTCAGATTCTCTGGGTCTCTGCGTCTCAGTGTCTCAGTCTCTCAGTGTCTCAGGGTCTCATGGTCTCAGTGCCTCAGGGTTTCTGGGTCACTGCTCTCTGGATCTCAGTGTGTCTCAGTGTCTCATTGTCTCAGATTCTCAGTGTCTCATTTTCTCAGGGTCTCTAGGTCTCAGGGTCTCAAGGTCTCTGGGTCCCAGGGTCTCTGGGTCTCTGTTTCTCAGGGTCTCTGGGTCTCTGTGTCTCTGGGTCTCAGTATCTTAGTTTCTCAGGGTCACTTTGTCTCTGGGTCTCAGTTTCTCAGGGTATCTGGGTCTCAGTTCCTCAGGGTCTCTGTGTCTCAGTGACTCAGCGTCTCAGGGTCTCAGTGTTTCAGTTTCTCAGGGTCTCAGTGTCTCAGGGTCTCAGGGTCTCAGTGTCTCAGGGTCTCAGTGTCTCAGGGTCTCATGGCCTCAGCGTCTCAGGGTCTCTGGTCTCTGTGTCTCAGGGTGTCTGGGTCATTGGTTCTCAGTGTCTCTGGGTCTCAGGGTCTCTGGGTCTCTGTGTCTCTGGGTCTCAATGTCTCAGTTTCTCAGGGTTTCTTTGTCTCTGGGTCTCAGTGTCTCAGTGACTCAGCGTCTCTGGATCTCAGGGTCTCAGGGTCTCTGGGTCTCAATGTCTCAGGGTCTCTGGGTCTCAGTGCCTCGGTGTCTCGGTGTCTCAGTGTCTCAGGTTCTCAGGGTCTCTGTGTATTAATGTCTCATGGTCTGAGGGTCACTGGGTGTCTGGGTCTCAGGGTCTCAGGTTCCCTGTGTCTCAGTGTCACAGTGTCTCAGGGTCTCAGGGTCTCAGTGTCTCAGTATCTCAGGCTCTCTGGGTCTCAGTGTCTCAGGCTCTCTGGGTCTCAAGGACTCTGAGTCTCAATGTTTCACGGTCTCAGGGTCTCTGGGTCTCTGGGTTTCTAGGTCTCTGGCTCTCTCGGTCTCTGTGTCTCAGTTTCTCAGGGTCTCTGGGTCTCTCGGAGTCAGTGTCTCTGGTTCTCAGGGTCCCAGTGTCTCAGGGTCGCTGGGTCTCCGGGTCTCAGGGTCTCTGTTTCTCTGGGTCTCAGTCTCTCAGTGTCTCAGGGTCTCAGTGCCTCTGAGTCTCAGTGTCTCAGGGTCTCTGGGTCTCTGGGTCTCAGGGTCTCTGGGTCTCTGGTTCTCAGTGACTCAGTGTCTCAGAGTCTCTGGATCAGTGGGTCCCAGGGTCTCTGGGTCTCAGGGTCTCTTGGTCTCTGTGTCTCTGGGTCTCAGTGTCTCAGTTTCTCAGGGTCTCTTTGTCTCTGGGTCTCAGTGTCTCAAAGTCTCTGGGTATCTGGTTGTCAGTTTTCAGGGTCTCAGTGTCGCTGGGTTTCAGTGTCTCAGTGTCTCAGTGACTCAGGGTCTCAGTGTCTCAGTGACTCAGGGTCTCAGTGTCTCAGTTTCTCAGGGTCTCTGAGTCTCTGTGTATCAGTGGCTCAGGGTCTCAGGGTCACAGGGTCTCTGGGTCTCTGGGTCTCTGTGTCTCTGGGTATCTGTGTCTCAGGGCCTCAGTGTCTCTTGGTCTCTGGGTCTCAGTTTCTCAGGTTCTCTGGGTCTCAGTGTCTCGGTGTCTCAGGTTCCCAGCGCCGCTGTGTATCAGTGTCTCATGATCTCAGTGTCTCAGTGTCTCAGTGTCTCAGTGTCACAGTGTCTCAGGGTCTCTGATTCTCAGTATCTCAGGTTCTCTGGGTCTCAGTGTCTCAGGGTCTCTGGGTCTCAGGGTCTCTGAGTCTCAATGCCTCAGGGTCTCTGGGTTTCTACGTCTCTGGGTCTCTCGGTCTCTGGGTCTCAGTGTCTCAGTTTCTCAGGCTCTCTGGGTCTCTGGGAGTCAGTGTCTCTGGCTCTCAGGGTCTCAGTGTCTTAGGGTCTCTGGGTCTCTGGGTCTCAGGGTCTCTGTTTCTCTGGGTCTCAGGGTCTCAGGGTCTCTGGGTCTCAGGGTTTCTGGGTCTCAGGGTCTCGGGGTCTCAGGGTCTCTGAGGCTCTGGTTCTCAGTGACTTAGTGTCTCAGTGTCTCTGGATCTCTTGGTCCCAGGGTCTCTGTGTCTCTGGGTCTCAGTTTCTCAGGGTCTCTTTGTCTCTGGGTCTCAGTGTCTCTGGGTATCTGTGTCTCAGTTTCTCAGGGTCTCAGTGTCGCTGGGTCTCTGTGTCTCAGTGTCTCAGTGACTCAGTGTCTCAGGGTCTCTGTTTGTCTGAGTCTCTGGGTTTCATGGTCTCAGGGTCTCTGTCTCTCTGGCTCTCTGGGTCTCTGTGTCTCAGTGTCTCTTTGTCTCAGTGTCTCAGGGTCTCTGGATCTCTGGGTCTCACTGTCTCTGTGTCTCAGGGTCTCTGTGTCTCTGGGTCTCTGGGCCTCAGTTTCTCAGGGTCTCAGGGTCACTGTGTCTCAGTCTCTCAGGGTCACTGTGTCTCAGTCTCTCAGGGTCTCAGTTTCTCAGTGTCTCAGGGTCTCAGGATCTCAGGGTCTCTGGGTCTCAGTGTCTCAGTGTCTCAGGGTCTCAGTGTCTCTGGGCCTCAGTGTATCTATGTCTCAGGGTCACTGTGCCTCAGTGTCTCAGTCTCTCAAGGTCTCAGCGTCTCAGTGTCTCACTGTTTCAGTGTCTCAGTGGCTCAGTGTCTCACTGTTGCAGGTTCTCAGGGCCTCAGTGTCTCAGTGTGTCAGTGTCTCATTGTCTCAGTATCTCACTGTCTCACGGTCTCACGGTCTCAGGGTCTCAGGGTCTCTGGGTTTCAGGGTCTCTGGGCTCTTGGTCTCTGGTTCTCAGGTTCTTAGGGTCGCCGGGTCTCTGGATCTCTGGGTCTCAGTTTCTCAGCGTCTCTGTGTCTCATGTCTCAGTGTCTCAGGATCTCAGGGCCTCTAGGCCACTGCGTGTCTGGTTCTCAGTGTCGCAGGGTTTCAGGGTCTGTGGATCGCTGGTTCTCTGGGTCTCCTGGTCTGTGGGTCTCACTGTCTCTGTGTCTCAGGGTCTCTGTGTCTCTAGGTCTCAGTTTCTCAGGGTCTCTGCGTCGCTGTGTCTCAGTGTCTCAGGGTCTCAGTGTCTCAGTGTATCAGGGTCTCAGTGTCTCAGGGTCTCAGTGTCTCAGGGTCTCTGGGACTCAGTGTCTCAGTGTTTCAGGGTCTCTGGGTCTCTGGGTGTCAGGGCCTCTGGGTCTCAGTGTCTCAGGGTCTCTAGAGGTCTGGTTCTCTGGATCTCTTGGTCTGTTGATCACACTGTCTCTGTGTCTCAGAGCCTCTGTGTCACTGGGTAACTGGGTCTCAGTGTCACAGTGTCTCAGGGTCTCAGGGTCTCTGGGACTCTGGGTCTCAGGGTCTCAGGGTCTCTGTGCCTCAGTGTCTCAGTGTCACAGGGTCTCAGTGTCTAGAGTCTCAATGTTTCTGGATCTCTCGTTCTCTGGGTTTCTGGGTCTCATTTTATCAGTGTCTCAGTGTCTCAGTATCTCAGGGTCTCAGTCTCTCAGGGTCTCAGTGTCTCTGGGTCTCAGGGACTCATGGTCACAGTCTCTCAGGGTCTCAGTGTCGCAGTGTCTCAGGGTGTCAGTGTCTCAGGGTCTCTGGTTCCCAGGTTCCCAGGGTCCCAGGGCCTCAGTGTCTCAGTGTGTCATTGTCTCAGGGTCTCTGGGCCTCAGGATTTCAGTGTCTCAGTGTTTCAGTGTCTCATGGTAACATTGTCTCAGTGTCCCAGGGTCTCAGAGTCTCAGGGTCTCAGTGTCTCAGGGTCTCAGTTTCTCAGTGTCTCAGAGTCTCAGTGCCTCAGGGGCTTAGGGGCTCGGACTCAGTGCCTCTGTTTCTCAGTGTCTCTGTGTCTCAGGGTCTCAGTGACTCAGGGCTCAGTGTCTCTGTGTCTCTGTGTCTCAGGGTCTCCGTGTCTCTGTTTCTGAGAGTCTCTGTGTCTCTGTGTCGCTGTGTCTCAGGGTCTCAGTGTCTCAGGATCTCAGTGTCTCAGTATCTCAGGGTCTCAGTGACTCAGGACCTCAGTGTGTCCGTGTCTCCCTGTCTCGGGGTCTCAGGGTCTCAGTGTCTCACTGTCTCAGGTTCTCAGGGTCTCTGTTTCTCTGGGTCTCTGGGTCTCAGTTTCTTAGGGTCTCTTGGTCTCTGTGTCTCTGGGTCTCAGTTTCTCAGAGTCTCAGGGTCTCAGGGACTCAGGATCTCTGGGTCACTGCGTGCCTTGGTCTCAGTGTCTCAGTGTCTCACGGTCTCTGGATGTCTGGTTCTCTGGGTCTCTTGGTCTGTTGATCGCACTGTCTCTGTATCTCAGAGTCTCTGTGTCTCTGGGTAACTGGGTCTCAGTGTCACAGTGTATCAGTGTCTCTAGGTCTCTGGGTCACATTTTCTCAGGGTCTCTGGGTCTCTGTGTCTCTGTGTCTCAGGGTCTCTGGGTCTCAGGGTCTCAGTGTCTCAGGGTCTCAGGGTCCCAGTGTCGCATTGACTCAGTGTCTCCGTGTCTCCGTGTCTCAGTGTCTCAGTGTCTCAGAGTCTCAGAGTCTCAGTGTCTCCGTGTCTCCGTGTCTCAGTGTCTCAGTGTCTCTGGGTCTCTGGGTCTCTGGGTCTCTGGGTCACATTTTCTCATTGTCTCAGGGTCTCTGTGTATCAGTCTCTCAGTGTCTCAGGGAATCAGGGTCTCAGAGTCTCAGCTCTCAGTGTCTCAGGGTCTCAGTGTCTCACTGTCTCAGTGTTTCACTCTCTCAGTGTCTCAGTGTCCCAGGGTGTCAGTGTCTCAGTGTCTCATTGTCTCATGGTCTCAGTGTCTCAGTGTCTCAGTGTCTCAGAGTGTCTGGGTCTCAGTGTCTCAGTGTATCAGTGTCTCAGGGTCTCAGTGTCCCAGGGTCTTAGTGTCTCAGTGTCTCAGTGTCTCAGAGTGTCTAGGTCTCAATGTCTCAGTGTATCAGTGTCTCAGGGTCTCAGTATCCCAGGGTCTCAGTGTCTCAGTGTCTCAGGGTCTCAGGCTCTCTGGGTTTCTGGGTCTCTCGGTCTCAGCTTCTCAGCGTCTCAGGGTCTCAGGGTGTCTGGGTCTCAGTGTCTCAGTGTCTCAGGGTCTCAGGGTCTCAGTGACTCAGTATCTCAGGGTCTCAGGGTCTCAGTGTCTCAGCTCTCAGGGTCTCAGTCTCTCACTGTCTCAGTGTCTCAGGGACTCAGTGTCTCAGTGTATCAGGGTCTCAATATCTCAGTGTCTCAGGATCTCAGTGTCTCAGGGTCTCTGGGTCTCTGTGTCTCAGTGTTTCAGTGTCTCAGGGTATCTTGGTCTCTTGGTCTCAGTTTCTCCGGGTCTCAGGGTCACTGTGTATCAGTTTCACAGTGTCTCAGGGTCTAAGTGTTTCAGGCTCTCAGTGTCTCAGGGTCTCAGTGCCTCAGTGTCTCAGTGTCCCAGGGTCTCAGGGTTTCAGTGTCACAGGGTCACTCGGTCTCTTGATCTCTGGGTCACAGTTTCTCAGGGTCTCAGGCTGTCAGTGTCTCAGTGTCTCAGCGTCTCAGGGACTCAGGGTCTCAGTGTCCCAGCTCTCAGTGTCTCAGGGTCTCAGTCTCTCACTGTCTCAGTTTGTCAGGGTCTCAGTGTCTCAGTGTCACAGTGTATCAGGGTCTCACTGTCTCTGTGTCTCAGGATCTCAGTGTCTCACTGTTTCAGTGTCTCAGGGTCTCAGTGTCTCACTGTTTCAGTGTCTCAGGGGCTCAGTGTCTCACTGTTGCAGGCTCTCAGGGCCTCAGTGTCTCAGTGTGTCAGTGTCTCATTGTCTCAGTATCTCACTGTCTCACGGTCTCACGGTCTCAGGGTCTCAGGGTCTCTGGGTCTCAGGTTCTTAGGGTCCCCGGGTCTCTGGGTCTCTGGGTCTCAGTTTCTCAGCGTCTCTGTGTCTCATGTCTCTGTATCTCTGGGTCTCATGGTCTCTGTGTCCCTGCGTCTCTGGGTCTCTGGGTATCTGTGCCTCAGTGTCTCTGTGTCTCAGGGTCACAGGATCTCAGTGTCTGAGGGTCTCAGGGTCTCTGGATCTCTCGTTGTCAGGGTTTCTGTGTCTCAGTGTGTCACTGTCTCGGCGTCTCAGGGCGCAGTGTCTCTGTGTCTCAGTGTCTCAGGGTCTCAGTGTCTCAGTTTCGGAGGGTCTCTGGGTCTCTGGGTCTCTGGGCATCTGTATCTCAGGGTCTCTGGGTCTCAGGGTCTCAGTGTCTCTCTGTCTCAGGGTCTCAGTGTCTCAGTATCTCAGTGTCTCAGAGTGTCAGGGCCTCAGTGTCTCAGGGTCTCCGTGTCTCCGTGTCTCCATGTCTCCATGTCTCTGGGTCTCAGGGTACTTCTGCCTCATTGTCTCAGTGTTTCTGGGTCTCTGGATCTCTCGTTCTCAGGGTTTCTGGGTCACAGTGTCTCAGTGTCTCAGGGTCTATGGCTCTCAGGGTCTATGGCTCTCAGGGTCTCTGGGTCTCTGGGTCTCAGTGTCTCAGGGTCTCAGGGTTTCAGGTTCGCAATGTCTCTGTGTCTCAGGGTCTCGGTGTCTCATTGTCTCAGGGTCTCAATGTCTCTGGGTCTCAGGGTCTCAGTGTCTCAGGGTTTAAGTGTCTCTGTGTCTCTAGGTCTCAGTGCCTCAGTGTCTCTGGGTATCTGTGTCTCAGTTCCTCAGGGTCTCAGTGTCCTTGGGTCTCTGTGTCTCAGTGTCTCAGTGACTCAGGGTCTCTGGGTCTCTCAGCCTCAGTGTCTCAGAGTCTCCTGGACTCAGTGTCTCAGGGTCTCAGGGTCTTATTGTCTCAGCGTCTCAGTGTCTCAGTGTCTCAGGGTCTCAGTGTCTCAGGGCCTCCGGGTCTCAGCGTCTCAGTGTCTCAGGGTCTCAGGACCTCAGTGTCTCAGTGTCTCAGTCTCTCAGTTTCTCAGGGTCTCATGGTCTCAGTGTCTCAGGGTCTCTGGTCTCTGGGTCTCAGGGTGTCTGGGTCATTGGTTCCCAGTGTCTCTGGGTCTCAGGGTCTCCGTGTGTCTGGGTCTCAGTGTTTCTGGATCTCAGGGTCTCTGGGTCTCAGGGTCTCTGTGTCTCTGGTTCTCAGTGACTCAATGTCTCAGAGTCTCTGGATCTCTGGGTCCTAGTGTCTCTGGGTCTCAGGGTGTCAGTGTCTCAGGGTCTCAGGTTCTCAGTGTCCCAGTGTCTCTGGGTATCTGTGTCTCAGTTCCTCAGGGTCTCAGTGTCCCTGGGTCTCTGTGTCTCAGTGTCTCAGTGACTCAGGGTCTCAGGGTCTCTGGGTCTCTCAGCCTCAGTGTCTCAGAATCTCCTGGACTCAGTGTCTCAGGGTCTCAGGGTCTTATTGTCTCAGCGTCTCAGTGTCTCAGTGTCTCAGGGCCTCCGGGTCTCAGCGTCTCAGTGTCTCAGTGTCTCAGGGTCTCAGGACCTCAGTGTCTAAGTGTCTCAGGGTCACAGTGTCTCTGTGTCTAACTGTCTCAATGTCTAAGTATCCCAGGGTCTCATTGTCTCAGGGTCTCTTGGTCTCTGGGTCTCTGGGTCTCAGTGTCTAAGGGTATTCCTGTCTCTGGGTGTCTGTCTTTGGGTCTCAGTGTCTCAGTTTCTCATTGTCTCAGTGTCTCAGGGTCTTAGAACCTCAGTGTCTCAGGGTCTGTGGGTGTCTGGTTCTCTGGGTTTCAGGGTCTCTGAGTCTCTGAGTCTCAGTGTGTCAGGGTCTCAGGGTCTCTGGATCTCAGTGTCAGAGGGTCTCTGGTTACCTGAGTCCCAGAGTCTCTGGGTCTCTGGGTCTCAGTGTCTCTGGGTCTCAGGGTCGCAGGGTTTCTGGGTCTCAGGGTCTCTGGGTCTCTGGGTCCCAAGGTCTCTGGGTCTCTGGGTCTCAGTGTCTCTGGGTCTCAGTGTTTCAGTTTCTCAGGGTCTCTTTGTCTCTGGGTCTCAGTGTCTCAGGGTTTCTGGGTCCCAGAGTCTCTGGGTCTCTGGGTCTCAGTGTCTCAGTGTCTCTGGGTCTCAGGGTCTCAGGGTTTCTGGGTCTCAGGGTCTCTGGGTCTCTGGGTCCCAAGGTCTCTGGGTCTCTGGGTCTCTGGGTCTCAGTGTCTCTGGGTCTCAGTGTTTCAGTTTCTCAGGGTCTCTTTGTCTCTGGGTCTCAGTGTCTCAGTGTCTCTGGGTATCTGGGTCTCAGTTTCTCAGGGTCTCAGTGCCCCTGGGTCTCTGGATCTCAGTGACTCTGGGTCTCAGGGTCTCAGTTTCTCAGGCTCTCAAGGCGTCTGGGTCTCAGTGTCTCAGGGTCTCAGTATCTCAAGTTCTCTGGGTCTCAGTGTCTCAGTTTCTCAGTGTCTCAGGGTCTCTGTGTCTCCGTGACTCAGACCTCTGGGTCTCTGGGTCTCTGGGTCTCATGGTCCCTGGGTCTCAGTGTCTCATGGTCTCTGGGTCTCAGTGTCTCAGTGTCTCAGGTTCTCTGGGTCTCAGTGTCTCAGTGTCTCGGTGTCTCAGTGTCTCAGGTTCTCACGGTCTCTGTGTATCAGTGTCTCAGGGTCTCTGTGCCTCAGTGTCTCAGGGTCTCAAGGTGGCTGGGTGTCTGGGTCTCTGGGCCTCAGGGTCTCTGTTTCTCAGTGTCACTGTGTCTCAGGGTCTCAGGATCTCAGTGTCTCAGGGTCTCTGTGCCTCAGTGTCTCAGGGTCTCTGTGCCTCAGTGTCTCAGGGTCTCTGTGCCTCAGTGTCTCAGGGTCTCTGGGCCTCAGTGTCTCAGTTTCTCAAATTCTCAGGTTCTCTGATTCTCAGTGTCTCAGGGTCTCAGGTTCTCAGTGTCTGAGGGTCTCTGGGTCTCTGGGTCTCAATGTCTCAGTTTCCCAGAGTCTCTGGGTCTCTGGGTCTCAGTATCTCAGTGTCTCTGGGTCTCAGGGTCTTTGGGTCTCTGGGTCCCAAGGTCTCAGTGTCTCTGGGTCTCAGGATCTCAGTGTCTCTGTATTTCTGGGTTTCTGGGTCTCTGGTTCTCTGGGTCTCTGGGTCTCAGTGTCTCAGTGTCTCAGGGTCTCATTGTCTCAGGGTCTCTGGGTCTCAGTGTCTCAGTTTCCCAGGGTCTCTGGGTCTCTGTGAGTCAGTGTCTCAGTGTCTCAGGGTCTCTGGGTCTCTCGATCTCAGTGTCTCAGAGTCTCATGGCCTCAGTTTCTCAGCGTCTCAGTGTCACAGGGTCTCTGGGTGCCTGGGACTCAGATTCTCTGGGTCTCTGGATCTCTGGGTCTCTGCGTCTCAGTGTCTCAGTCTCTCAGTGTCTCAGGGTCTCATGGTCTCAGTGCCTCAGGGTTTCTGGGTCACTGCTCTCTGGATCTCAGTGTGTCTCAGTGTCTCATTGTCTCAGATTCTCAGTGTCTCATTTTCTCAGGGTCTCTAGGTCTCAGGGTCTCAAGGTCTCTGGGTCCCAGGGTCTCAGTGTCTTAGTTTCTCAGGGTCACTTTGTCTCTGGGTCTCAGTTTCCCAGGGTATCTGGGTCTCAGTGACTCAGGGTCTCAGGGTCTCAGTGTTTCAGTTTCTCAGGGTCTCAGTGTCTCAGTGTCTCAGGGTCTCAGTGTCTCAGGGTCTCAGTGTCTCAGGGTCTCATGGCCTCAGTGTCTCAGGGTCTCTGGTCTCTGTGTCTCAGGGTGTCTGGGTCATTGGTTCTCAGTTTCTCTGGGTCTCAGGGTTTCTTGGTCTCTGGGTCTCTGTGTCTATGTTTCTCAGGGTCTCTGGGTCGCTCGGAGTCAGTGTCTCTGGGTCTCAATGTCTCAGTTTCTCAGGGTTTCTTTGTCTCTGGGTCTCAGTGTCTCAGTGACTCAGCGTCTCAGGATCTCAGGGTCTCAGGCTCTCTGGGTCTCAGTGTCTCAGGCTCTCTGGGTCTCAGGGACTCTGAGTCTCAGTGTTTCACGGTCTCAGGGTCTCTGGGTCTCTGGGTTTCTAGGTCTCTGGCTCTCTCGGTCTCTGTGTCTCAGTTTCTCAGGGTCTCTGGGTCTCTCGGAGTCAGTGTCTCTGGTTCTCAGGGTCCCAGCGTCTCAGGGTCGCTGGGTCTCCGGGTCTCAGGGTCTCTGTTTCTCTGGGTCTCATCTCTCAGTGTCTCAGGGTCTCAGTGTCTCTGGGTCTCAGTGTCTCAGGGCCTCTGGGTCTCAGGGTCTCTGGGTCTCTGGTTCTCAGTGACTCAGTGTCTCTGGATCTCTGGGTCTCAGGGTCTATGGCTCTCAGGGTCTCTTGGTCTCTGTGTCTCTGGGTCTCAGTGTCTCAGTTCCTCAGGGTCTCTTTGTCTCCGGGTCTCAGTGTCTCAAAGTCTCTGGGTATCTGGTTGTCAGTTTTCTCTGTGTCTCTGGGTATCTGTGTCTCAGGGCCTCAGTGTCTCTTGGTCTCTGGGTCTCAGTTTCTCAGGTTCTCTGGGTCTCAGTGTCTCGGTGTCTCAGGTTCCCAGCGCCGCTGTGTATCAGTGTCTCATGATCTCAGTGTCTCAGTGTCTCAGTGTCTCAGTGTCTCAGGGTCACTGGGTGTCTGGGACTCAGGGTCTCAGGGTCTCAGTGTCACAGTGTCTCAGGGTCTCAGTGTCTCAGTGTCACAGTGTCTCAGGGTCTCTGATTCTCAGTATCTCAGGGTCTCTGGGTCTCAGTGTCTCAGGGTCTCTGGGTCTCAGGGTCTCTGAGCCTCAATGCTTCAGGGTCTCTGGGTTTCTACATCTCTGGGTCTCTCGGTCTCTGGGTCTCAGTGTCTCAGTTTCTCAGGCTCTCTGGGTCTCTGGGAGTCAGTGTCTCTGGCTCTCAGGGTCTCAGTGTCTTAGGGTCTCTGGGTCTCTGGGTCTCAGGGTCTCTGTTTCTCTGGGTCTCAGGGTCTCAGTGTCTCTGGGTCTCAGGGTTTCTGGGTCTCAGGGTCTCGGGGTCCCAGGGTCTCTGAGGCTCTGGTTCTCAGTGTCTTAGTGTCTCAGTGTCACTGGATCTCTTGGTCCCAGGGTCTCTGTGTCTCTGGGTCTCAGTTTCTCAGGGTCTCTTTGTCTCTGGGTCTCAGTGTCTCTGGGTATCTGTGTCTCAGTTTCTCAGGGTCTCAGTGTCGCTGGGTCTCTGTGTCTCAGTGTCTCAGTGACTCAGTGTCTCAGGGTCTCTGTTTGTCTGAGTCTCTGGGTTTCAGGGTCTCAGGGTCTCTGTCTCTCTGGCTCTCTGGGTCTCTGTGTCTCAGTGTCTCTTTGTCTCAGTGTCTCAGGGTCTCTGGATCTCTGGGTCTCACTGTCTCTGTGTCTCAGGGTCTCTGTGTCTCTGGGTCTCTGGGCCTCAGTTTCTCAGGGTCTCAGGGTCACTGTGTCTCAGTCTCTCAGGGTCACTGTGTCTCAGTCTCTCAGGGTCTCAATTTTTCAGTGTCTCAGGATCTCAGGATCTCAGGGTCTCTGGGTCTCAGTGTCTCAGTGTCTCAGGGTCTCAGTGTCTCTGGGCCTCAGTGTATCTATGTCTCAGGGTCACTGTGTCTCAGTGTCTCAGTCTCTCAAGGTCTCAGGGTCTCAGTGTCTCACTGTTTCAGTGTCTCAGGGGCTCAGTGTCTCACTGTTGCAGGTTCTCAGGGCCTCAGTGTCTCAGTGTGTCAGTGTCTCATTGTCTCAGTATCTCACTGTCTCACGGTCTCACGGTCTCAGGGTCTCAGGGTCTCTGGGTTTCAGGGTCTCTGGGCTCTTGGTCTCTGGTTCTCAGGTTCTTAGGGTCGCCGGGTCTCTGGGTCTCTGGGTCTCAGTTTCTCAGCGTCTCTGTGTCTCATGTCTCAGTGTCTCAGGATCTCAGGGTCTCTAGGCCACTGCGTGTCTGGTTCTCAGTGTCGCAGGGTTTCAGGGTCTGTGGATCGCTGGTTCTCTGGGTCTCCTGGTCTGTGGGTCTCACTGTCTCTGTGTCTCAGGGTCTCTGTGTCTCTGGGTCTCAGTTTCTCAGGGTCTCTGCGTCGCTGTGTCTCAGTGTCTCAGGGTCTCAGTGTCTCAGTGTATCAGGGTCTCAGTGTCTCAGGGTCTCAGTGTCTCAGGGTCTCTGGGACTCAGTGTCTCAGTGTTTCAGGGTCTCTGGGTCTCTGGGTGTCAGGGCCTCTGGGTCTCAGTGTCTCAGGGTCTCTAGAGGTCTGGTTCTCTGGATCTCTTGGTCTGTTGATCACACTGTCTCTGTGTCTCAGAGCCTCTGTGTCGCTGGGTAACTGGGTCTCAGTGTCACAGTGTCTCAGTGTCTCGGGGTCTCAGTGTCTCAGTGTCCCAGGGTCTCAGGGTCTCAGTGTCTCAGGGTCGCAGCGACTCTGGGTCTCTGGGTCACATTTTCTCAGCGTATCAGGGTCTCGGTGTCTCGGTGTCTCAGTGTCTCAGGGTCTCAGTGTCTCAGTGTCTCAGTGTCTCAGGGTCTCAGTGTCTCAGTGTCTCAGGGTCTCAGGGTCTCAGTGTCTCTGGGACTCAGGGTCTCAGGGTCTCAGGGTCTCTGTGCCTCAGTGTCTCAGTGTCACAGGGTCTCAGTGTCTAGAGTCTCAATGTTTCTGGATCTCTCGTTCTCTGGGTTTCTGGGTCTCATTTTATCAGTGTCTCAGTGTCTCAGTATCTCAGGGTCTCAGTCTCTCAGGGTCTCAGTGTCTCTGGGTCTCAGGGACTCATGGTCAAAGTCTCTCAGGGTCTCAGTGTCACAGTGTCTCAGGGTGTCAGTGTCTGAGGGTCTCTGGTTCCCAGGTTCCCAGGGTCCCAGGGCCTCAGTGTCTCAGTGTGTCATTGTCTCAGGGTCTCTGGGTCTCAGGATTTCAGTGTCTCAGTGTCTCAGTGTCTCATGGTAACATTGTCTCAGTGTCCCAGGGTCTCAGTGTCTCAGGGTCTCAGTGTCTCAGGGTCTCAGTTCTCAGTGTCTCAGAGTCTCAGGGACTCAGAGTCTCAGTGCCTCAGGGGCTTAGGGGCTCGGACTCAGTGCCTCTGTTTCTCAGTGTCTTGCGTCTCAGGATCTCAGTGACTCAGGGCTCAGTGTTTCTGTGTCTCTGTGTCTCAGGGTCTCTGTGTCTCAGTTTCTGAGAGTCTCTGTGTCTCTGTGTCGCTGTGTCTCAGGGTCTCAGTGTCTCAGGATCTCAGTGTCTCAGTATCTCAGGGTCTCAGTGACTCAGGACCTCAGTGTGTCTGTGTCTCCCTGTCTCAGGGTCTCAGGGTCGCAGTGTCTCACTGTCTCAGGTTCTCAGGGTCTCTGTTTCTCTGGGTCTCTGGGTGTCAGTTTCTCAGGGTCTCTTGGCCTCTGTGTCTCTGGGTCTCAGTTTCTCAGAGTCTCAGGGTCTCAGGATCTCTGGGTCACTGCGTGCCTTGGTCTCAGTGTCTCAGTGTCTCAGGGTCTCTGGATGTCAGGTTCTCTGGGTCTCTTGGTCTGTTGATCGCACTGTCTCTGTATCTCAGAGTCTCTGTGTCTCTGGGTAACTGGGTCTCAGTGTCACAGTGTATCAGTGTCTCAGGGTCACAGTGTCTCAGGGTTTCAGTGCCTCAGTGTCTCTGGGTCTCTGGGTCACATTTTCTCAGGGTCTCTGGGTCTCTGTGTCTCTGTGTCTCAGGGTCTCTGGGTCTCAGGGTCTCAGTGTCTCAGTGTCTCAGGGTCTCAGGGTCTCAGGGTCCCAGTGTCTCTATGTCGCATTGTCTCCGTGTCTCCGTGTCTCATTGTCTCAGAGTCTCCGTGTCTCAGTGTCTCTGGGTCTCTGGGTCACATTTTCTCATTGTCTCAGGGTCTCTGTGTATCAGTCTCTCAGTGTCTCAGGGAATCAGGGTCTCAGAGTCTCAGCTCTCAGTGTCTCAGGGTCTCAGTGTCTCACTGTCTCAATGTCTCAGTGTCTCATGGTCTCAGTGTCTCAGTGTCTCAGAGTGTCTGGGTCTCAGTGTCTCAGTGTATCAGTGTCTCAGGGTCTCAGTGTCCCAGGGTCTTAGTGTCTCAGTGTCTCAGTGTCTCAGAGTGTCTGGGTCTCAGTGTCTCAGTGTATCAGTGTCTCAGGGTCTTAGTATCCCATGGTCTCAGTGTCTCAGTGTCTCAGGGTCTCAGGCTCTCTGGGTTTCTGGGTCTCTCGGTCTCAGCTTCTCAGCGTCTCAGGGTCTCAGGGTGTCTGGGTCTCAGTGTCTCAGTGTCTCAGGGTCTCAGGGTCTCAGTGACTCAGTATCTCAGGGTCTCAGGGTCTCAGTGTCTCAGCTCTCAGGGTCTCAGTCTCTCACTGTCTCAGTGTCTCAGGGACTCAGTGTCTCAGTGTATCAGGGCCTCAATATCTCAGTGTCTCAGGATCTCAGTGTCGCAGTGTCTCAGGGTCTCTGGGTCTCTGTGTCTCAGTGTTTCAGTGTCTCAGGGTCTCTTGGTCTCTTGGTCTCAGTTTCTCCGGGTCTCAGGGTCACTGTGTATCAGTTTCACAGAGTCTCAGGGTCTAAGTGTTTCAGGCTCTCAGTGTCTCAGGGTCTCAGTGCCTCAGTGTTTCAGTGTCCCAGGGTCTCAGGGTTTCAGTGTCACAGGGTCTCTCGGTCTCTTGATCTCTGGGTCACAGTTTCTCAGGGTCTCAGGCTCTCAGTGTCTCAGTGTCTCAGCGTCTCAGGGACTCAGGGTCTCAGTGTCCCAGCTCTCAGTGTCTCAGGGTCTCAGTGTCTCAGTGTCACAGTGTATCAGGGTCTCACTGTCTCTGTGTCTCAGGATCTCAGTGTCTCACTGTTTCAGTGTCTCAGGGTCTCAGTGTCTCACTGTTTCAGTGTCTCAGGGGCTCAGTGTCTCACTGTTGCAGGCTCTCAGGGCCTCAGTGTCTCAGTGTGTCAGTGTCTCATTGCCTCAGTATCTCACTGTCTCACGGTCTCACGGTCTCAGGGTCTCAGGGTCTCAGGGTCTCTGGGTCTCAGGTTCGTAGGGTCCCCGGGTCTCTGGGTCTCTGGGTCTCAGTTTCTCAGCGTCTCTGTGTCTCATGTCTCTGTATCTCTGGGTCTCATGGTCTCTGTGTCCCTGCGTCTCTGGGTATCTGTGCCTCAGTGTCTCTGTGTCTCAGGGTCACAGGATCTCAGTGTCTGAGGGTCTCAGGGTCTCTGGATCTCTCGTTGTCAGGGTTTCTGTGTCTCAGTGTGTCACTGTCTCGGTGTCTCAGGGCGCAGTGTCTCTGTGTCTCAGTGTCTCAGGGTCTCAGTGTCTCAGTTTCTGAGGGTCTCTGGGTCTCTGGGCATCTGTATCTCAGGGTCTCTGGGTCTCAGGGTCTCAGTGTCTCTCTGTCTCAGGGTCTCAGTGTCTCAGTATCTCAGTGTCTCAGAGTGTCAGGGCCTCAGTGTCTCAGGGTCTCCGTGTCTCCGTGTCTACATGTCTCCATGTCTCTGGGTCTCAGGGTACTTGTGCCTCATTGTCTCAGTGTTTCTGGGTCTCTGGATCTCTCGGTCTCAGGGTTTCTGGGTCACAGTGTCTCAGTATCTCAGGGTCTATGGCTCTCAGGGTCTATGGCTCTCAGGGTCTCTGGGTCTCTGGGTCTCAGTGTCTCAGGGTCTCAGGGTTTCAGGTTCGCAATGTCTCTGTGTCTCAGGGTCTCGGTGTCTCATTGTCTCAGGGTCTCAATGTCTCTGGGTCTCAGGGTCTCAGTGTCTCAGGGTCTAAGTGTCTCTGTGTCTCTAGGACTCAGTGCCTCAGTGTCTCTGGGTATCTGTGTCTCAGTTCCTCAGGGTCTCAGTGTCCTTGGGTCTCTGTGTCTCAGTGTCTCAGTGACTCAGGGTCTCTGGGTCTCTCAGCCTCAGTGTCTCAGAGTCTCCTGGACTCAGTGTCTCAGGGTCTCAGGGTCTTATTGTCTCAGCGTCTCAGTGTCTCAGTGTCTCAGGGTCTCAGTGTCTCAGGGCCTCCGGGTCTCAGCGTCTCAGTGTCTCAGGGTCTCAGGACCTCAGTGTCTCAGTGTCTCAGTCTCTCAGTTTCTCAGGGTCTCATGGTCTCAGTGTCTCAGGGTCTCTGGTCTCTGGGTCTCAGGGTGTCTGGGTCATTGGTTCCCAGTGTCTCTGGGTCTCAGGGTCTCCGTGTGTCTGGGTCTCAGTGTTTCTGGGTCTCAGGGTCTCTGGGTCTCAGGGTCTCTGTGTCTCTGGTTCTCAGTGACTCAATGTCTCAGAGTCTCTGGATCTCTGGGTCCTAGTGTCTCTGGGTCTCAGGGTGTCAGTGTCTCAGGGTCTCAGGTTCTCAGTGTCCCAGTGTCTCTGGGTATCTGTGTCTCAGTTCCTCAGGGTCTCAGTGTCCCTGGGTCTCTGTGTCTCAGTGTCTCAGTGACTCAGGGTCTCAGGGTCTCTGGGTCTCTCAGCCTCAGTGTCTCAGAATCTCCTGGACTCAGTGTCTCAGGGTCTCAGGGTCTTATTGTCTCAGTGTCTCAGTGTCTCAGGGCCTCCGGGTCTCAGTTTCTCATTGTCTCAGTGTCTCAGGGTCTCAGTGTCTCAGTGTCACAGGGTCTTAGAACCTCAGTGTCTCAGGGTCTGTGGGTGTCTGGTTCTCTGGGTTTCAGGGTCTCTGAGTCTCTGAGTCTCAGTGTGTCAGGGTCTCAGGGTCTCTGGATCTCAGTGTCAGAGGGTCTCTGGTTACCTGAGTCCCAGAGTCTCTGGGTCTCTGGGTCTCAGTGTCTCAGTGTCTCTGGGTCTCAGGGTCTCAGGGTTTCTGGGTCTCAGGGTCTCTGGGTCTCTGGGTCCCAAGGTCTCTGGGTCTCTGGGTCTCAGTGTCTCTGGGTCTCAGTGTTTCAGTTTCTCAGGGTCTCTTTGTCTCTGGGTCTCAGTGTCTCAGGGTTTCTGGGTCCCAGAGTCTCTGGGTCTCTGGGTCTCAGTGTCTCAGTGTCTCTGGGTCTCAGGGTCTCAGGGTTTCTGGGTCTCAGGGTCTCTGGGTCCCAAGGTCTCTGGGTCTCTGGGTCTCAGTGTCTCTGGGTCTCAGTGTTTCAGTTTCTCAGGGTCTCTTTGTCTCTGGGTATCAGTGTCTCAGGGTTTCTGGGTCCCAGAGTCTCTGGGTCTCTGGGTCTCAGTGTCTCAGTGTCTCTGGGTCTCAGGGTCTCAGGGTTTCTGGGTCTCAGGGTCTCTGGGTCTCTGGGTCCCAAGGTCTCTGGGTCTCTGGGTCTCAGTGTCTCTGGGTCTCAGTGTTTCAGTTTCTCAGGGTCTCTTTGTCTCTGGGTCTCAGTGTCTCAGTGTCTCTGGGATCTGGGTCTCAGTTTCTCAGGGTCTCAGTGCCCCTGGGTCTCTGGATCTCAGTGACTCTGGGTCTCAGGGTCTCAGTTTCTCAGGCTCTCAAGGCGTCTGGGTCTCAGTGTCTCAGGGTCTCAGTATCTCAAGTTCTCTGGGTCTCAGTGTCTCAGTTTCTCAGTGTCTCAGGGTCTCTGTGTCTCCGTGACTCAGATCTCTGGGTCTCTGGGTCTCTGGGTCTCATGGTCCCTGGGTCTCAGTGTCTCATGGTCTCTGGGTCTCAGTGTCTCAGTGTCTCAGGTTCTCTGGGTCTCAGTGTCTCAGTGTCTCGGTGTCTCAGTGTCTCAGGTTCTCACGGTCTCTGTGTATCAGTGTCTCAGGGTCTCTGTGCCTCAGTGTCTCAGGGTCTCAAGGTGGCTGGGTGTCTGGGTCTCTGGGCCTCAGGGTCTCTGTTTCTCAGTGTCACTGTGTCTCAGGGTCTCAGGATCTCAGTGTCTCAGGGTCTCTGTGCCTCAGTGTCTCAGGGTCTCTGTGCCTCAGTGTCTCAGGGTCTCTGTGCCTCAGTGTCTCAGGGTCTCTGGGCCTCAGTGTCTCAGTTTCTCAAATTCTCAGGTTCTCTGATTCTCAGTGTCTCAGGGTCTCAGGTTCTCAGTGTCTGAGGGTCTCTGGGTCTCTGGGTCTCAATGTCTCAGTTTCCCAGAGTCTCTGGGTCTCTGGGTCTCAGTATCTCAGTGTCTCTGGGTCTCAGGGTCTTTGGGTCTCTGGGTCCCAAGGTCTCAGTGTCTCTGGGTCTCAGGATCTCAGTGTCTCTGTATTTCTGGGTTTCTGGGTCTCTGGTTCTCTGGGTCTCTGGGTCTCAGTGTCTCAGTGTCTCAGGGTCTCATTGTCTCAGGGTCTCTGGGTCTCAGTGTCTCAGTTTCCCAGGGTCTCTGGGTCTCTGTGAGCCAGTGTCTCAGTGTCTCAGGTTGTCTGGGTTTCAGTGTCACAGAGTCTCAGTGACTCAGGGTCTCAGTGTCTCAGGGTCTCTGGGTCTCTCGATCTCAGTGTCTCAGAGTCTCATGGCCTCAGTGTCTCAGCGTCTCAGTGTCACAGGGTCTCTGGGTGCCTGGGACTCAGATTCTCTGGGTCTCTGGATCTCTGGGTCTCTGCGTCTCAGTGTCTCAGTCTCTCAGTGTC
This sequence comes from Carcharhinus amblyrhynchos, assembly GCF_965287045.1. Lineage (NCBI taxonomy): Eukaryota > Metazoa > Chordata > Chondrichthyes > Carcharhiniformes > Carcharhinidae > Carcharhinus > Carcharhinus amblyrhynchos. Next base: position 107,543 of record NW_027649924.1, on the reverse strand, counting down.
TCAGGGTCTCATGGTCTCAGTGCCTCAGGGTTTCTGGGTCACTGCTCTCTGGATCTCAGTGTGTCTCAGTGTCTCATTGTCTCAGATTCTCAGTGTCTCATTTTCTCAGGGTCTCTAGGTCTCAGGGTCACAAGGTCTCTGGGTCCCAGGGTCTGGGTCTCTGTTTCTCAGGGTCTCTGGGTCTCTGTGTCTCTGGGTCTCAGTGTCTTAGTTTCTCAGGGTCACTTTGTCTCTGGGTCTCAGTTTCTCAGGGTATCTGGGTCTCAGTTCCTCAGGGTCTCTGTGTCTCAGTGACTCAGGGTCTCAGGGTCTCAGTGTTTCAGTTTCTCAGGGCCTCAGTGTCTCAGGGTCTCATGGCCTCAGTGTCTCAGGGTCTCTGGTCTCTGTGTCTCAGGTTGTCTGGGTCATTGGTTCCCAGTGTCTCTGGGCCTCAGGGTTTCTTGGTCTCTGGGTCTCTGGGTCTCTGTGTCTCTGGGTCTCAATGTCTCAGTTTCTCAGGGTTTCTTTGTCTCTGGGTCTCAGTGTCTCAGTGACTCAGCGTCTCTGGATCTCAGGGTCTCAGGGTCTCTGGGTCTCAGTGTGTCAGTTTCTCAGGGTCTCAGGGCGTCTGGGTCTCAATGTCTCAGGGTCTCTGGGTCTCAGTGCCTCGGTGTCTCGGTGTCTCAGTGTCTCAGGTTCTCAGGTTCTCAGGGTCTCTGTGTATTAATGTCTCATGGTCTGAGGGTCACTGGGTGTCTGGGTCTCAGGGTCTCAGGGTCCCTGTGTCTCAGTGTCACAGTGTCTCAGGGTCTCAGTGTCTCAGTATCTCAGGCTCTCTGTGTCTCAGTGTCTCAGGCTCTCTGGGTCTCAGGGACTCTGAGTCTCAATGTTTCACGGTCTCAGGGTCTCTGGGTCTCTGGGTTTCTAGGTCTCTGGCTCTCTTGGTCTCTGTGTCTCAGTTTCTCAGGGTCTCTGGGTCTCTCGGAGTCAGTGTCTCTGGTTCTCAGGGTCCCAGTGTCTCAGGGTCCCTGGGTCTCCGGGTCTCAGGGTCTCTGTTTCTCTGGGTCTCAGTCTCTCAGTGTCTCAGGGTCTCAGTGTCTCTGGGTCTCAGTGTCTCAGGGTCTCTGGGTCTCAGGGTCTCTGGGTCTCAGGGTCTCTTGGTCTCTGTGTCTCTGGGTCTCAGTGTCTCAGTTTCTCGGGTCTCTTTGTCTCTGGGGCTCAGTGTCTCAAAGTCTCTGGGTATCTGGTTGTCAGTTTTCAGGGTCTCAGTGTCGCTGGGTCTCAGTGTCTCAGTGTCTCAGTGACTCAGGGTCTCAGTGTCTCAGTGACTCAGGGTCTCAGTGTCTCAGGGTCTCAGTGTCTCAGTTTCTCAGGGTCTCTGAGTCTCTGTGTATCAGTGGCTCAGGGTCTCAGGGTCACAGGGTCTCTGGGTCTCTGTGTCTCTGGGTATCTGTGTCTCAGGGCCTCAGTGTCTCTTGGTCTCTGGGTCTCAGTTTCTCAGGTTCTCTGGGTCTCAGTGTCTCGGTGTCTCAGGTTCCCAGCGCCGCTGTGTATCAGTGTCTCATGATCTCAGTGTCTCAGTGTCTCAGGGTCTCAGGGTCACTGGGTGTCTGGGTCTCAGGGTCTCTGTGTCTCAGTGTCTCAGGGTCACTGGGTGTCTGGGACTCAGGGTCTCAGGGTCTCAGTGTCACAGTGTCTCAGGGTCTCAGTGTCTCAGTGTCACATTGTCTCAGGGTCTCTGATTCTCAGTATCTCAGGGTCTCAGTGTCTCAGGGTCTCTGGGTCTCAGGGTCTCTGAGTCTCAATGCCTCAGGGTCTCTGGGTTTCTACGTCTCTGGGTCTCTCGGTCTCTGGGTCTCAGTGTCTCAGTTTCTCAGGCTCTCTGGGTCTCTGGGAGTCAGTGTCTCTGGCTCTCAGGGTCTCAGTGTCTTAGGGTCTCTGGGTCTCTGGGTCTCAGGGTCTCTGTTTCTCTGGGTCTCAGGGTCTCAGGGTCTCAGTGTCTCTGGGTCTCAGGGTTTCTGGGTCTCAGGGTTTCTGGGTCTCAGGGTCTCGGGGTCTCAGGGTCTCTGAGGCTCTGGTTCTCAGTGACTCAGTGTCTCAGTGTCTCTGGATCTCTTGGTCCCAGGGTCTCTGTGTCTCTGGGTCTCAGTTTCTCAGGGTCTCTTTGTCTCTGGGTCTCAGTGTCTCTGGGTATCTGTGTCTCAGTGTCTCAGTGACTCAGTGTCTCAGGGTCTCTGTTTGTCTGAGTCTCTGGGTTTCAGGGTCTCAGGGTCTCTGTCTCTCTGGCTCTCTGGGTCTCTGTGTCTCAGTGTCTCTTTGTCTCAGTGTCTCAGGGTCTCTGGATCTCTGGGTCTCACTGTCTCTGTGTCTCAGGGTCTCTGTGTCTCTGGGTCTCTGGGCCTCAGTTTCTCAGGGTCTCAGGGTCACTGTGTCTCAGTCTCTCAGGGTCACTGTGTCTCAGTCTCTCAGGGTCTCAGTTTTTCAGTGTCTCAGGGTCTCAGGATCTCTGGGTCTCTGGGTCTCAGTGTCTGAGCGTCTCAGGGTCTCAGTGTCTCTGGGCCTCAGTGTATCTATGTCTCAGGGTCACTGTGCCTCAGTGTCTCAGTCTCTCAAGGTCTCAGCGTCTCAGTGTCTCACTGTTTCAGTGTCTCAGTGGCTCAGTGTCTCACTGTTGCAGGTTCTCAGGGCCTCAGTGTCTCAGTGTGTCAGTGTCTCATTGTCTCAGTATCTCACTGTCTCACGGTCTCACGGTCTCAGGGTCTCAGGGTCTTTGGGTTTCAGGGTCTCTGGGCTCCTGGTCTCTGGTTCTCAGGTTCTTAGGGTCGCCGGGTCTCTGGGTCTCATGTCTCAATGTCTCAGGATCTCAGGGTCTCTAGGCCACTGCTTGTCTGGTTCTCAGTGTTGCAGGGTTTCAGGGTCTGTGGATCGCTGGTTCTCTGGGTCTCCTGGTCTGTGGGTCTCACTGTCTCTGTGTCTCAGGGTCTCTGTGTCTCTGGGTCTCAGTTTCTCAGGGTCTCTGCGTCGCTGTTTCTCAGTGTCTCAGCTTCTCAGTGTCTCAGTGTATCAGGGTCTCAGTGTCTCAGTGTCTCAGGGTCTCAGTGTCCCAGGGTCTCTGGGACTCAGTGTCTCAGTGTTTCAGGGTCTCTGGGTCTCTGGGTGTCAGGGCCTCTGGGTCTCAGTGTCTCAGGGTCTCTAGAGGTCTGGTTCTCTGGATCTCTTGGTCTGTTGATCACACTGTCTCTGTGTCTCAGAGCCTCTGTGTCGCTGGGCAACTGGGTCTCAGTGTCACAGTGTCTCAGTGTCTCGGGGTCTCAGTGTCTCAGTGTCCCAGGGTCTCAGGGTCTCAGTGTCTCAGGGTCGCAGCGACTCTGGGTCTCTGGGTCACATTTTCTCAGCGTATCAGGGTCTCGGTGTCTCAGTGTCTCAGTGTCTCAGGGTCTCAGAGTCTCAGTGTCTCCGTGTCTCAGTGTCTCAGGGTCTCAGGGTCTCAGTGTCTCTGGGACTCTGGGTCTCAGGGTCTCAGGGTCTCTGTGCCTCAGTGTCTCAGTGTCACAGGGTCTCAGTGTCTAGAGTCTCAATGTTTCTGGATCTCTCGTTCTCTGGGTTTCTGGGTCTCATTTTATCAGTGTCTCAGTGTCTCAGTATCTCAGGGTCTCAGTGTCTCTGGGTCTCAGGGACTCATGGTCACAGTCTCTCAGGGTCTCAGTGTCGCAGTGTCTCAGGGTGTCAGTGTCTGAGGGTCTCTGGTTCCCAGGTTCCCAGGGTCCCAGGGCCTCAGTGTCTCAGTGTGTCATTGTCTCAGGGTCTCTGGGTCTCAGGATTTCAGTGTCTCAGTGTTTCAGTGTCTCATGGTAACATTGTCTCAGTGTCCCAGGGTCTCAGTGTCTCAGGGTCTCAGTGTCTCAGGGTCTCAGTTTCTCAGTGTCTCAGAGTCTCAGGGACTCAGAGTCTCAGTGCCTCAGGGGCTTAGGGGCTCGGACTCAGTGCCTCTGTTTCTCAGTGTCTTGTGTCTCAGGGTCTCAGTGACTCAGGGCTCAGTGTCTCTGTGTCTCTGTGTCTCAGGGTCTCCGTGTCTCAGTTTCTGAGAGTCTCTGTGTCTCTGTGTCGCTGTGTCTCAGGGTCTCAGTGTCTCAGGATCTCAGTGTCTCAGTATCTCAGGGTCTCAGTGACTCAGGACCTCAGTGTGTCCGTGTCTCCCTGTCTCGGGGTCTCAGGGTCTCAGTGTCTCACTGTCTCAGGTTCTCAGGGTCTCTGTTTCTCTGGGTCTCTGGGTCTCAGATTCTTAGTGTCTCTTGGTCTCTGTGTCTCTGGGTCTCAGTTTCTCAGAGTCTCAGGGTCTCAGGGTCTCAGGATCTCTGGGTCACTGCGTGCCTTGGTCTCAGTGTCTCAGTGTCTCACGGTCTCTGGATGTCTGGTTCTCTGGGTCACTTGGTCTGTTGATCTCACTGTCTCAGTGTCTCAGTGTCTCACGGTCTCTGGATGTCAGGTTCTCTGGGTCTCTTGGTCTGTTGATCGCACTGTCTCTGTATCTCAGAGTCTCTATGTCTCTGGGTAACTGGGTCTCAGTGTCACAGTGTATCAGTGTCTCAGGGTCACAGTGTCTCAGGGTCTCAGTGCCTCAGTGTCCCTGGGTCTCTGGGTCTCTGGGTCACATTTTCTCAGGGTCTCTGGGTCTCTGTGTCTCTGTGTCTCAGGGTCTCTGGGTCTCAGGGTCTCAGTGTCTCAGGGTCACAGGGTCTCAGGGTCCCAGTGTCTCTATGTCGCATTGTCTCCGTGTCTCCGTGTCTCAGTGTCTCATTGTCTCAGAGTCTCAGAGTCTCCGTGTCTCCGTGTCTCAGTGTCTCAGGGTCTCTGGGTCTCTGGGTCTCTGGGTCACATTTTCTCATTGTCTCAGGGTCTCTGTGTATCAGTCTCTCAGTGTCTCAGGGAATCAGGGTCTCAGAGTCTCAGCTCTCAGTGTCTCAGGGTCTCAGTGACTCAGAGTCTCAATGTCTCAGTGTCTCACTCTCTCAGTGTCTCAGTGTCCCAGGGTCTCAGTGTCTCAGTGTCTCATGGTCTCAGTGTCTCAGTGTCTCAGTGTCTCAGAGTGTCTGGGTCTCAGTGTCTCAGTGTATCAGTGTCTCAGGGCCTCAGTGTCCCAGGGTCTTAGTGTCTCAGTGTCTCAGTGTCTCAGAGTGTCTGGGTCTCAGTGTCTCAGTGTATCAGTGTCTCAGGGTCTCAGTATCCCAGGGTCTCAGTGTCTCAGGGTCTCAGGCTCTCTGGGTTTCTGGGTCTCTCGGTCTCAGCTTCTCAGCGTCTCAGGGTCTCAGGGTGTCTGGGTCTCAGTGTCTCAGTGTCCCAGGGTCTCAGGGTCTCAGTGACTCAGTATCTCAGGGTCTCAGGGTCTCAGTGTCTCAGCTCTCAGGGTCTCAGTCTCTCACTGTCTCAGTGTCTCGGGGACTCAGTGTCTCAGTGTATCAGGGTCTCAATATCTCAGTGTCTCAGGATCTCAGTGTCGCAGTGTCTCAGGGTCTCTGGGTCTCTGTGTCTCAGTGTTTCAGTGTCTCAGGGTCTCTTGGTCTCTTGGTCTCAGTTTCTCCGGGTCTCAGGGTCACTGTGTATCAGTTTCACAGTGTCTCAGGGTCTAAGTGTTTCAGGCTCTCAGTGTCTCAGGGTCTCAGTGCCTCAGTGTCTCAGTGTCCCAGGGTCTCAGGGTTTCAGTGTCACAGGGTCTCTCGGTCTCTTGATCTCTGGGTCACAGTTTCTCAGGGTCTCAGGCTCTCAGTGTCTCAGTGTCTCAGCGTCTCAGGGACTCAGGGTCTCAGTGTCCCAGCTCTCAGTGTCTCAGGGTCTCAGTCTCTCACTGTCTCAGTGTCTCAGGGTCTCACTGTCTCAGTGTCACAGTGTATCAGGGTCTCACTGTCTCTGTGTCTCAGGATCTCAGTGTCTCACTGTTTCAGTGTCTCAGGGTCTCAGTGTCTCACTGTTTCAGTGTCTCAGGGGCTCAGTGTCTCACTGTTGCAGGCTCTCAGGGCCTCAGTGTCTCAGTGTGTCAGTGTCTCATTGTCTCAGTATCTCACTGTCTCACGGTCTCAGTGTCTCAGGGTCTCTGGGTCTCAGGTTCTTAGGGTCCCCGGGTCTCTGGGTCTCTGGGTCTAAATTTCTCAGCGTCTCTGTGTCTCACGTCTCTGTATCTCTGGGTCTCATGGTCTCTGTGTCCCTGCGTCTCTGGGTCTCTGGGTATCTGTGCCTCAGTGTCTCTGTGTCTCAGGGTCACAGGATCTCAGTGTCTGAGGGTCTCAGGGTCTCTGGATCTCTCGTTGTCAGGGTTTCTGTGTCTCAGTGTGTCACTGTCTCGGTGTCTCAGGGCGCAGTGTCTCTGTGTCTCAGTGTCTCAGGGTCTCAGTGTCTCAGTTTTTGAGGGTCTCTGGGTCTCTGGGCATCTTTATCTCAGGGTCTCTGGGTCTCAGGGTCTCAGTGTCTCTCTGTCTCAGGGTCTCAGTGTCTCAGTATCTCAGTGTCTCAGAGTGTCAGGGCCTCAGTGTCCCAGGGTCTCCGTGTCTCCGTGTCTCCATGTCTCCATGTCTCTGTGTCTCAGGGTACTTCTGCCTCATTGTCTCAGTGTTTCTGGGTCTCTGGATCTCTCGTTCTCAGGGTTTCTGGGTCACAGTGTCTCAGTGTCTCAGGGTCTATGGCTCTCAGGGTCTATGGCTCTCAGGGTCTCAGGGTCTCTGGGTCTCAGTGTCTCAGGGTCTCAGGGTTTCAGGTTCGCAATGTCTCTGTGTCTCAGGGTCTCGGTGTCTCATTGTCTCAGGGTCTCAATGTCTCTGGGTCTCAGGGTCTCAGTGTCTCAGGGTCTAAGTGTCTCTGTGTCTCTAGGTCTCAGTGCCTCAGTGTCTCTGGGTATCTGTGTCTCAGTTCCTCAGGGTCTCAGTGTCCTTGGGTCTCAGTGTCTCAGTGTCTCAGGGTCTCAGGGTCTTATTGTCTCAGCGTCTCAGTGTCTCAGTGTCTCAGGGTCTCAGTGTCTCAGGGCCTCCGGGTCTCAGCGTCTCAGTGTCTCAGGGTCTCAGGACCTCAGTGTCTCAGTGTCTCAGGGTCTCAGTGTCTCAGTGCCTCAGGGTTTCTGGGTCTCTGGTCTCTGGGTCTCAGGGTGTCAGGTTCATTGGGTCTCAGTGTCTCAGGGTCTCATGGTCTCAGTGTCTCAGGGTCTCTGGTCTCTGGGGCTCAGGGTTTCTGGGTCTCACGGTCTCTTGGTCTCTGGGTCTCTGGTTCTCAGATTCTCAGTGTCTCAGAGTCTCTGGGTGTCTGGGTCCCAGAGTCTCTGGGTCTCTGGTTCACAGGGTCTCAGGGTCTCTGTCTCTCTGGGTCTCAGTGTCTCAGTGTCTAGGGTCTCAGTGTCTCAGTCTCTCAGTGTCTCAGGGTCTCAGGTCTCTGGGTCTCAGGGTGTCTGGGTCATTGGTTCCCAGTGTCTCTGGGTCTCAGGGTCTCAGTGTGTCTGGGTCTCAGTGTTTCTGGGTCTCAGGTTCTCTGGGTCTCAGGGTCTCTGAGTATCAACGTCTCAATGTCTCAGGGTCTCTGGGTTTCTAGGTCTCTGGGTCTCTCGGTCTCTGGTTCTCAGTGTCTCAGTTTCTCATGGTCTCTGGGTTCCTGGGAGTCAGTGTGTCTGGTTCGCAAGGTCTCAGTGTCTCTCGGTCTCCGGGTCTCAGGGCCTCTGTTTCTCTGGGTCTCAGTGTGTCAGTGTGCAGGGTCTCAGTGTCTCAGTCTCTCAGTTTCTCAGGGTCTCTGGTCTCTGGGTCTCAGGGTGTCTGGGTCATTGGTTCCCAGTGTCTCTGGGTCTCAGGGCCTCCGTGTGTCTGGGTCTCAGTGTTTCTGGGTCTCAGGGTCTCTGGGTCTCAGGGTCTCTGTGTCTCTGGTTCTCAGTGACTCAATGTCTCAGAGTCTCTGGATCTCTGGGTCCCAGTGTCTCTGGGTCTCAGGGTCTCAGTGTCTCTGTGTCTCTGGGTCTCAGTGTCCCAGTGTCTCTGGGTATCTGTGTCTCAGTTCCTCAGGGTCTCAGTGTCCCGGGGTCTCTGTGTCTCAGTGTCTCAGCGACTCAGGGTCTCAGGGTCTCTGGGTCTCTCAGCCTCAGTGTCTCAGAGTCTCCTGGACTCAGTGTCTCAGGGTCTCAGTGTCTTATTGTCTCAGCGTCTCAGTGTCTCAGTGTCTCAGGGTCTCAGTGTCTCAGGGCCTCCGGGTCTCAGCGTCTCAGTGTCTCAGTGTCTCAGGGTCTCAGGACCTCAGTGTCTCAGTGCCTCAGGGTTTCTGGTTCTCTGGTCTCTGGGTCTCAGGGTGTCAGTGTCATTGGGTCTCAGGGTCAGGGTCTCAGGGTCACATGGTCTCAGTGTCTCAGGGTCTCTGGTCTCTGGGGCTCAGGGTTTCTGGGTCTCACGGTCTCTTGGTCTCTGGGTCTCTGCTTCTCAGATTCTCAGTGTCTCAGAGTCTCTGGGTGTCTGGGTCCCAGAATCTCTGGGTCTCTGGGTCTCTGTGTCTCTGGGTCTCAGTGTCTCAGTTTCTCAGGGTCTCTTTGTCTCTGGGTCTCAGTGTCTCTGGGTATCTGGGCCTCAGTTTCTCAGGGTCTCAGTGTCCCTGGGTCTCAGTGTCTCAGTGTCTCAGTGACTCAGAGTCTCAGGGTCTCTGGGTCTCTGGGTCTCAGTGTCTCAGTTTCTCAGGGTCTCAGGGCCTCTGGCTCTCAGTGTCTCAGTGTCTCAGTTTCTCAGGGTCTCAGGGCCTCTGGGTCTCAGTGTCTCAGTGTCTCAGTGTCTCAGGGTCTCAGTGTCTCAGGGTCTCACGGTCTCAGTGTCTCAGGGTCTCAGTGTCTCAGTATCTCAGTGTCTCAGAGTGTCAGGGCCTCAGTGTCTCAGGGTCTCCGTGTCTCCGTGTCTCCATGTCTCCATGTCTCTGTGTCTCAGGGTACTTCTGCCTCATTGTCTCAGTGTTTCTGGGTCTCTGGATCTCTCGTTCTCAGGGTTTCTGGGTCACAGTGTCTCAGTGTCTCAGGGTCTATGGCTCTCAGGGTCTATGGCTCTCAGGGTCTCAGGGTCTCTGGGTCTCAGTGTCTCAGGGTCTCAGGGTTTCAGGTTCGCAATGTCTCTGTGTCTCAGGGTCTCGGTGTCTCATTGTCTCAGGGTCTCAATGTCTCTGGGTCTCAGGGTCTCAGTGTCTCAGGGTCTAAGTGTCTCTGTGTCTCTAGGTCTCAGTGCCTCAGTGTCTCTGGGTATCTGTGTCTCAGTTCCTCAGGGTCTCAGTGTCCTTGGGTCTCAGTGTCTCAGTGTCTCAGGGTCTCAGGGTCTTATTGTCTCAGCGTCTCAGTGTCTCAGTGTCTCAGGGTCTCAGTGTCTCAGGGCCTCCGGGTCTCAGCGTCTCAGTGTCTCAGGGTCTCAGGACCTCAGTGTCTCAGTGTCTCAGGGTCTCAGTGTCTCAGTGCCTCAGGGTTTCTGGGTCTCTGGTCTCTGGGTCTCAGGGTGTCAGGTTCATTGGGTCTCAGTGTCTCAGGGTCTCATGGTCTCAGTGTCTCAGGGTCTCTGGTCTCTGGGGCTCAGGGTTTCTGGGTCTCACGGTCTCTTGGTCTCTGGGTCTCTGGTTCTCAGATTCTCAGTGTCTCAGAGTCTCTGGGTGTCTGGGTCCCAGAGTCTCTGGGTCTCTGGTTCACAGGGTCTCAGGGTCTCTGTCTCTCTGGGTCTCAGTGTCTCAGTGTCTAGGGTCTCAGTGTCTCAGTCTCTCAGTGTCTCAGGGTCTCAGGTCTCTGGGTCTCAGGGTGTCTGGGTCATTGGTTCCCAGTGTCTCTGGGTCTCAGGGTCTCAGTGTGTCTGGGTCTCAGTGTTTCTGGGTCTCAGGTTCTCTGGGTCTCAGGGTCTCTGAGTATCAACGTCTCAATGTCTCAGGGTCTCTGGGTTTCTAGGTCTCTGGGTCTCTCGGTCTCTGGTTCTCAGTGTCTCAGTTTCTCATGGTCTCTGGGTTCCTGGGAGTCAGTGTGTCTGGTTCGCAAGGTCTCAGTGTCTCTCGGTCTCCGGGTCTCAGGGCCTCTGTTTCTCTGGGTCTCAGTGTGTCAGTGTGCAGGGTCTCAGTGTCTCAGTCTCTCAGTTTCTCAGGGTCTCTGGTCTCTGGGTCTCAGGGTGTCTGGGTCATTGGTTCCCAGTGTCTCTGGGTCTCAGGGCCTCCGTGTGTCTGGGTCTCAGTGTTTCTGGGTCTCAGGGTCTCTGGGTCTCAGGGTCTCTGTGTCTCTGGTTCTCAGTGACTCAATGTCTCAGAGTCTCTGGATCTCTGGGTCCCAGTGTCTCTGGGTCTCAGGGTCTCAGTGTCTCTGTGTCTCTGGGTCTCAGTGTCCCAGTGTCTCTGGGTATCTGTGTCTCAGTTCCTCAGGGTCTCAGTGTCCCGGGGTCTCTGTGTCTCAGTGTCTCAGCGACTCAGGGTCTCAGGGTCTCTGGGTCTCTCAGCCTCAGTGTCTCAGAGTCTCCTGGACTCAGTGTCTCAGGGTCTCAGTGTCTTATTGTCTCAGCGTCTCAGTGTCTCAGTGTCTCAGGGTCTCAGTGTCTCAGGGCCTCCGGGTCTCAGCGTCTCAGTGTCTCAGTGTCTCAGGGTCTCAGGACCTCAGTGTCTCAGTGCCTCAGGGTTTCTGGTTCTCTGGTCTCTGGGTCTCAGGGTGTCAGTGTCATTGGGTCTCAGGGTCAGGGTCTCAGGGTCACATGGTCTCAGTGTCTCAGGGTCTCTGGTCTCTGGGGCTCAGGGTTTCTGGGTCTCACGGTCTCTTGGTCTCTGGGTCTCTGCTTCTCAGATTCTCAGTGTCTCAGAGTCTCTGGGTGTCTGGGTCCCAGAATCTCTGGGTCTCTGGGTCTCTGTGTCTCTGGGTCTCAGTGTCTCAGTTTCTCAGGGTCTCTTTGTCTCTGGGTCTCAGTGTCTCTGGGTATCTGGGCCTCAGTTTCTCAGGGTCTCAGTGTCCCTGGGTCTCAGTGTCTCAGTGTCTCAGTGACTCAGAGTCTCAGGGTCTCTGGGTCTCTGGGTCTCAGTGTCTCAGTTTCTCAGGGTCTCAGGGCCTCTGGCTCTCAGTGTCTCAGTGTCTCAGTTTCTCAGGGTCTCAGGGCCTCTGGGTCTCAGTGTCTCAGTGTCTCAGTGTCTCAGGGTCTCAGTGTCTCAGGGTCTCACGGTCTCAGTGTCTCAGGGTCTCAGTGTCTCAGGCTCTCAGTGTCGCAGCGTCTCTGATCTCTGTGTCTCAAGGTGTCTGGGTCATTGGTTCTCAGTGTCTCTGGTCTCAGGGTCTCAGAGTATCTGGGTCTCAGTGTTTCTGGGTCTCAGGGTCTCTGGGTGTCTTGGTCTCAAGGTCTCTGGGTCCCTGGTTCTCAGTCACTCAGTGTCTCAGAGTGTCTGGATCTCTGGGTCCCAGGGTCTCTGGGTCTCAGGGTCTCTGGGTCTCGGTGTCTCTGGGTCTCTGGGTCTCAGTGTCTCATTTCTCAGGGTCACAGGGCCTCTGGGTCTCAGTGTCTCAGTGCCTCAGTGTCTCAGTGTCCCTGGGTCTCTGTGACTCATTGTCTCAGTGTCTCACTGACTCAGGGTCTCAGGGTCTGTGGGTCTCAGGGTCTCAGTGTCTCTGGGTCTCAGGGTCTCAGGGTGTCTGTTTCTCTGCGTCTCAGTGTCTCAGTGTCCAGGGTCTCAGTGTCTCAGTCTCTCAGTGTCTCAGGGTCACATGGACTCAGTGTCTCACGGTCTCTGGTCTCTGGGTCTCAAGGTGTCTTGGTCATTGGTTTTCAGTGTCTCTGGGTCTCAGGGTCTCAGTGTCTATGGGTCTCAGGGTTTCTGGGTCTCAGAGAATCTGGATCTCTGGGCCCCAGAGTCTCTGGTTCTCCTTGTGTCTGGGTCTCAGTATCTCTGTGTCTGATTTTCTCAGGGTCTCAGTGTCCCTGGGTCTCTGTGTCTCAGTGTCTCAGTGACTCAGGGTCTCAGGGTCACTGTGTGTCTGAGTCTCTGGGTTTCAGTGCCTCAGGGTCTCTGTGTCTCTGGGTCTCTGTGTCTCTGGGTCTCAGTGTCCCATTGTGTGTGAGTAATTGGGTCTCTGTGTCTCAGTGTCTCTTTGTCTCAGTGCCTCAGTGTCTCAGGGTCTCTGGGTCTCAGGATCCCTGGATCTCACTGTCTCTGGGACTCAGGTTCTCGGGGTCTCATGGTCACAGGGTCTCTGCATCTCTGGGTCTCTGTGTCTCAGTGTCTCAGTGTCTCAGGGTCTTCGGGTCTCAGTGTCTCAGGGTCTCAGTGTCTCAGTGTCTCAGGGGCTCAGGACCTCAGTGTCTCAGTTTCTCAAGGTCTCAGGGTCCCAGTGTCTCAGTGTCTCACAGTCTCAGGGTCTCAGGGTCTCTGGGGTCTCTGGGTCTCAGTGTCTCAGGGTCTCAGGGTCTCAGAGTCTCTGTGTCTCAGTGTCTCAGGTTCCCTGGGTCTCTGTGTCTCAGTGTCTCGGTGTCTCAGTGTCTCTGTGTCTCCGTGTCTCAGTGTCTCATTGCCTCAGGGTCTCAGAGTCTCTGTGTATCAGTGTCTCAGGGTCTCAAGGTGGCTGGGTGTCTGGGTCTCTGGGCATCAGGGTCTCTGTTTCTCAGTGTCACAATGTCTCAGTGCCTCAGTGTCTCAGGGTCTCTGTGCCTCAGCGTCTCAGGGTCTCTGGGCCTCAGTGTCTCAGTTTCTCAAATTCTCAGGTTCTCTGGTTGTCTGATTCTCAGTGTCTCAGGGTCTCAGGTTCTCAGTGACTGAAGGTCTCTGGGTCTCAATGTCTCAGTTTCTCAGGGTCTCTCTGCTTCTCTGGGTCTCACGGTCTCAGGGTCTCTTGGTCTCTGGGTCTCTGTGTCTCTGGGTCTCTGGGTCTCAGTGTCTCTGTGTCTCAGAGTCTCAGATTCTCAGTGTCTCAGTGTCTCACGGGCTCAGGACCTCAGTGTCTCAGTTTCTCAAGATCTCAGGGTCCCAGAGTCTCAGTGTCTCAGTGTCTCACTGTCTCAGTTTCTCAAGGTCTCTGGGTCTCAGGGTCGCAGGGTCTCTGGGTCTCAGGGTCTCTGGGTCGCAGGGTCTCTGGGTCTCTGGGTCGCAGGGTCTCTGGGTCGCAGGGTCTCTGGGTCTCAGTGTCTCAGGGTCTCTGGGTCTTAATGTCTCAGTGTTAAAGGGTCTCAGGGTCTCATGTCTCAGTATCTCAGGGTCTCCGGGCCTCAGCTTCTCAGCGTCTCAGGGTCGCTGGTTCTCAGTTTCTCAGGGTCTCAGGGTCTCAGTGTCTCAGTGTATCTGTGTCTCAGTGTCTCAGTGTCTCATTGTCTCAGTATCTCACTGTCTCAGGGTCTCTGGGCCTCAGTGTCTCTTGGTCTTTGGGTCTCAGGTTCTCTGGGTCTCTGGGTCTCAGTTTCTCAGGTTCTCAGGGTCACTGGGTCTCAGTGTCTCAGGGTCTCAGGGTCTAAGTGTCACTGGGCCTCTGGTTCTCTGGGTCTCTTGGTCTGTGGGTCTCACTGTCTCTGTGTCTCAGGGTCTCTGCATCTCTGGGCCTCTGGGTCTCAGTGTCTCAGGATCTCAGGGTCTCAGTGTCTCAGTGTCTCTGGGTCTCAGTGTCTCAGGGACTCTGGGTCTCAGGGTCTCAGTGCCTCTGGGTCTCAGTGTCTCAGGGACTCTGGGTCTCTGTGACTCAGTTTCTCAGTGTCTCAGGGTCTCTGGGTTACGAGGTCTCTGGGTCTCTGGATGTCAGTGTCTCAGGGTCTCTGGGTCTGAGTGTGCCTGGGTCTCTGTGTCGCAGTTTCTCAGGGACTGAGGGTCTCTGAGTTTCTGGGTCTCAGTGTCTCAGTGTCTCAGGGACTCAGGGTCTCAGTTTCTCAGGCTCTCTAGTTCTCGAGTTCTCTGGATCTCGGTGTCTCAGTGTCTCTGGGTCTCAGGGTCGCAGCTTCTCAGGGTCTCAGTGTCCCTGGGTCTCTGTGTCTCAATGTCTTAGTGACTCAGTGTCTCAGGGTCTCTGGGTCTCAGTGTCTCAGTTTCTCAGGGTCTCTGGGTCTCTGTGTCTCAGTGGCTCAGCGTCTCAGGGTCACAGGGTCTCTGGGTCTCTGTGTCTCTGGGTGCCTGTGTCTCAGGGTCGCAGTGTCTCTTGGTCTCTGAGTCTCTGGGTCTCTGTGTCTCAGTGTCTCAGTGTCTCGGTGTCTCGGTGTCTCAGGTTCTCAGGGTTTCTGTGTATCAGTGTCTCATGGTCTCAGTGTCTCAGTATCTCAGGGTCTCTGGGTCTCAGTGTCTCAGCGTCTCTGGGTCTCAGGGTCTCTGAGTCTCAATGTCTCAGGGTCTCTGGGACTCTGTGTTTCTAGGTCTCTGGGTCTCTCGGTCTCTGGTTCTCAGTGTCTCAGTTTCTCAGGGTCTCTGGGTCTCTGGGAGTCAGTATCTCTGATACTCAGGGTCTCAGTGTCTCAGGGTCTCTGGGTCTCTGTGTCTCCAGGTCTCAGGGTGTCTGTTTCTCTGTGCCTCAGTGTCTCAGTGTCTCAGGGTAACAGGGTCTCAGTGTCTCAGGGTCTCAGGGTCTCTGATCTCTCGTTCTCAGGGTTTCTGGGTCTCAGTGTATTAGTGACTCAGTGTCTCAGGGTCTCAGTCTCTCAGGGTCTCAGTGTCTCTGGGTCTCAGAGTCTCATGGTCACAGTCTCTCAGTGTCTCAGTGTCTCAGGTAATCAGTGTTTCATTTTCCCAGGGTCTCAGTGTCTCAGGGTTTCATGGTCTCATTGTCTCAGTGTCTCAGGGTCTCAGTGTCTCATTGTCTCAGTGTCTCAGGGTCTCAGTGTCTCAGGGTCTCAGGGACTCAGAGTCTCAGTGTCTCAGGGTCTCAGTGTCTCATTGTCTCAGTGTCTCAGGGTCTCAGTGTCTCAGGGTCTCAGGGACTCAGAGTCTCAGTGTCTCAGGGACTCAGTGTCTGAGGGTCTCTGGGTCTCTGTGTCTCTGTGTCTCAGGGTCTCAGTGTCTCAGTGGCTGAGGGTCTCAGGGTCTCAGGGTCTCTGGGTCACATTTTCTGAGGGTCTCAGGGTCTCTGTCTCTCATTTTCTCAGGGTCTCAGTGTCTCATGTTCTCAGTATCTCTGTGTCTCAGTGTCGCAGGGAATCAAGGTTTCAGAGTCTCAGCTCTCAGTGTCTCTGGGACTCAGTGTCTCACTGTCTCAGTGACTCAGTGTCTCTCTCACTGTCTCTGTGTCTCAGTGTCTCTGTGTCTCAGTGTCTCAGGGTCTCTTTGTCTCAGTGCCTCAGGGTCTCTGTGTCTCAGGGTCTCAGTGTCTCAGGATCTCAATGTTTCAGAGTCTCAGTGTCTCTGGTTTTCAGGGTCTCTGTGTCTCAGTGTTGCATTGTCTCATGTCTCAGGATCTCAGTGTTTCAGTGTCTCAGTGTCTCCGTGCCTCAGGGTCTCAGGGTCTCTGTGTCTCACTTTCTCAGAGTCTCTGTTTCTCTGGGTCTCAGTGTCACAGTGTCTCAGTGTCTCAGTGTCCCATGGTCTCAGGTTCTCAGTGTCTCAGTGTCTCAGGATCTCAGGGTCTCAGTCTCTCAGTGTCTCAGGGTCTCTGGGTGTCTGGTTCTCTGGGTTTCTGGGTCTCTGAGTCTCTGGGTCTCAGTGTCTCAGGATCTCAGGGTCTCAGTCTTTCAGTGTCTCAGGGTCTCAGTTCGTCAGGGTCTCATGGTCTCTGGGTCTCAGTTTTTCATTGTCTCAGGGTCTCAGTGTCTCAGGGTCTCTGGATCTCTGGTTCTCTGGGTCTCTTGGTCTGTGGGTCTCACTGTCTCTATGTCTCAGGGTCTCTGTTTCTCTGGGTCTCAGTGTCTCAGAGTCTCAGGGTCTGAGTGTCTCAGGATCTCAGGGAATTAGGGTCTCAGAGTCTCAGCTCTCAGTTTCTCAGGGTCTCAGTGTCTCAGTTTCTCAGGGCCTCAGCGTCTCAGGGTCTCAGTGTCTCAGGGTCTCTGTGACTCAGTTTCTCAGGGTGCCAGGGTCTCAGGGTCTCAGTGTCTCAGGGTCTCTGGGTCTCAGGGTCTCAGGGTCTCAGGGTTTCAGGGTTGCAGTGTCTCAATGTCTCAGGGTCTCAGTGTCTCAGTGTCGCAGGGTCTCAGAGTCACAGGGTCTCAGTGTCTCTGGGTCTCAGGGTCTCTCCTTCTCAGAGTCTCTGGGTCTCAGTTTCTCAGTGTCTTAGGGTCTCAGGTTCTCAGGGTCTTTGGGTCACTGTGCTTCAGTGTCTCAGTGCCTCAGGGTCTCAGAGTCTCAGTGTCTTAGGTACTCAGTGTCACAGTGTCTCAGCGTCTCAGGGTCTTAGCATCTAAGCGTCTCAGTGTCTCTGGGTCTCTGGGTCTCTGTGTCTCAGGGTCTCTGGATCTCAGTGTCGCAGTGTCTCAGGGTCTGTTGGTCTCAGGATCTCTGGGTCACTGTGTGTCAAAGTCTCAGCGTCTCAGGGTCTCTGGATGTCTGGTTTGCTGGGTCTCTTGATCTCACTGTCTCTGTACCTCAGAGTCTCTGTGTCTCTGGGTAACTGAGTCTCAGTGTCTCAGTGTCTCAGGGTCTCAGTGTCTCAGGTTCTCAGTGTCTCTGGGTCACATTTTCTCAGGGTTTCAGGGTCTCAGTGTCTCAGTGTCTCAGCGTCTCAGGGTCTCTGGTTCTCAGGGTCACTGGGTCACTGCGTGTCTGGGTCTCTGTGTCTCAGGGTCTCTGTGTCTCTGGTCTCTGGTTCCCTGGTCTCTTGGTCTAGGGGTCTCACTGTCTCTGTGTCTCAGGGTCTCTGTGTCTCAGTGTTTCAGGCTCTCAGTGCCTCAGGGTCTCAGTGCCTCAGTGTCTCAGGGTCTCTGGGTCTCAGGGTCTCAGTGTCTCAGTGTCTCAGGGTCTCTGGGTCTCAGCGTCTGAGGGTCTCTGGGTCTCAATGTTTCAGTGTCTCAGGGTCTCAGTGTCTCAGGGTGTCTGGGTCTCAGGTTCTCAGTGTCTCTGTGTATCAGTGTCTCATGGTCTCAGTGTCTCATTGTCTCAGGGTCACTGGGTGTCTGGGTCTCAGTGTCTCTGCGTCTCAGGATCTCTGTGTCTCAATATCTCAGGGTCTCTGGTCTCAGGGTCGCTGAGTCTCAATGTCTCAGGGTCTCAGTCTCTCAGTGTCTCAGGGAATCAGGGGCTCAGAGTCTCAGCTCTCAGTTCCTCAGAGTCTCAGTGTCTCACTGTCTCAGTGTCTCAGGGTCTCAGTCCCTCAGTGTCTCAGGGAATCAGGGGCTCAGAGTCTCAGCTCTCAGTTCCTCAGAGTCTCAGCGTCTCACTGTCTCAGTGTCTCAGGGTCTCAGTGTCTCTGGGTCTCTGGGTCACATTTTCTCAGTGTCTCAGGGTCTCAGTGTCTGACTGTCTCAGCGTCTCAGGGTCTATGGTTCTCAGGGTCTCTGTGTCACTGTGTGTCTGGGTCTCTGTGTCTCAGGGTCTCTGGATCTCTGGTTCCCTGGGTCTCTTGGTCTCGGGTTCTCACTGTCTCTGTGTCTCTGGGTCTCAGTTTCTCAGGGTCTCTGTGCCTCAGTGTCTCAATGTCTCAGTGTCTCAGGGATTCAGTGTATGAGTGTCTCAGTGTCTCAGTCTCTCAGGGCCTCAGAGTCTCAGTGTCTCAGTGTTTCAGGCTCTCAGTGTCTCAGGGTCTCAGTGCCTCAGGGTCTCAGGGTCTCAGTGTCTCAGTGTCTCAAGGTCTCATTCTCTCAGCGCCTCAGGGTCTCTGGGTCTCAATGTCTCCATGTCTCAGTGTCTCAGGGTCTCAGTGTCTCAGGGTGTCTGGGTCTCAGGTTCTCAGTGCCTCATTGTCTCTGGGTCTCTGTGTCTCAGTGGCTCAGCATCTCATGGTCACAGGGTCTCTGGGTCTCTGTGTCTCTGGGTGTCTGTGTCTCAGGGTCTCAGTGTCTCTTGTTCTTTGGGTTTCTACGTCTCTGTGTCTCAGGGTCTCAGTGTCTCGGTGTCTCGGTGTCCCAGGTTCTCATGGTCTCTGTGTATCAGTGTCTCATGGTCTCAGTGTCTCAGGGTCACTGGGTCTCAGGGTCTCAGAGTCTCTGTGTCTCAGGGTCTCAGGGTCTCTGGGTCTCAGTATCTCAGTGTCTCAGGGTCTCAGTCCCTCAGTGTCTGAGTTTCTCAGGGCCTCAGTTCCTCAGGGTATCAGGGTCTCAGTGTCTCAGGGTCTCAGGGTTTCTGGGTCTCAGGGTTGCAGTGTCTCAGTGTCTCAGTGTCTCCGTGTCTCAGTGTCACAGGGTCTCAGTGTCTCAGGGTCTCAGTGTCTCAGTGTCACAGGGTCTCAGTGTCTCAGTGTCTCTGGGTCTCAGGGTCTCTGCTTCTCAGGGTCTCTGGGTCTCAGTTTCTCAGTGTCTCAGGGTCTCAGGTTCTCAGGGTCTCTGGGTTACTGCGTGTCTGGTCTCTGTGTCTCTGTTTCTCAGGGCCTCAGGTTGTCTGGATCTCTGAATCCCTGGGTCTCTTGGTCTGTGGGTCTTACTGTCTCTGTGACTCAGGGTCTCTGTGTCTCTGGGTCTCAGTTTCTCAGGGTTTCTGCGTTGCTGTGTCTCTGTGTCTCAGGGTATCTGTGTCTCTGGGTCTTTGGGCCTCAGTTTCTCAGGGTCTCAGGGTCACTGTGCCTCAGAGTCTCAGTGTCTCAGGGACTCAGTGTATGAGTGTCTCAGGGTCTCAGTCACTCAGGGCCTCAGGTTCTCAGTGTTTCAGGCTCTCAGTGTCTCAGGGTCACGGTGCCGCAGTGTCTCAGGGTCTCAGTGTCTCAGTGTCCCAGGGTCTCAGTGCCTCTGTGTCTCAGTGTCTCAGGTTCTCAGTGTCTCAGTGAATCAGGGTCTCAGTGTCTCAGTGTCTCAGGGTCTCAGTGTATCAGGTTCTCAATGTCTCAGTGTCTCAGGATCTCAGTGTCGCAGTGTCTCAGGGTCTCTGGGTCACTGCGTGTCAAGGTCTCAGTGTCTCAGGGTCTCTGGGTCTCAGGATCTCTGGGTCACTGCGTGTCAAGGTCTCAGCGTCTCTGGATGTCTGGTTCTCTGGGTCTCTTGGTCTGTTGATCTCACTGTCTCTGTATCTCAGAGTCTCTGTGTCTCTGGGTAACTGGGTCTCAGTGTCTCAGTGTCTCAGTGTCTCAGGGTCTCAGTGTCTCAGGATCTCAGGGTCTCAGTGTCCCAGGGTCTCAGGATCTCAGTGTCTCAGTGTCTCAGTGTCTCAGGGTCTCAGGGTCTCAGTGTCTCAGGATCTCAGGGTCTCAGTGTGCCAGGGTCTCAGGATCTCAGTGTCTCAGTGTCTCAGGGTCTCTGGATGTCTGGTTCTCTGGGTCTCTTGGTCTGTTGACCTCACTGTCTCTGTGTCTCAGACACTCTGTGTCTCTGGGTAACTGGGTCTCAGTGTCTCAGTGTCCCAGGGTCTCAGGCTCTCAGTGTCTCAGTGTCTCGGGGTCTCAGGGTCTCTGGGTCACATTTTCTCAGAGTCTCAGGGTCTCTGTGTATCAGTGTCCCAGGGTCTCAGGCTCTCAGTGTCTCAGTGTCTCGGGGTCTCAGGGTCTCTGGGTCACATTTTCTCAGAGTCTCAGGGTCTCTGTGTATCAGTGTCTCAGCGTCTCAGTGTCTCAGGGTCTCAGTCTCTCTGTGTCTCAGGGAATCAGGGTCTCAGAGTCTCAGCTCTCAGTTTCTCAGGGTCTCAGTGTCTCACTGTTCTAGTGTCTCAGTGTTTCAGGGTCTCAGTGTCTCAGTCACTCAGTTTCTCAGGGTCTCAGGGTCTCTGGGTCTCAGGGTTGCAGTGTCTCAATGTCTCAGGGTCTCAGTGCCTCAGTGTCGCAGGGTCTCAGTGTCACAGGGTCTCAGTGTCTCTGGGTCTCAGGGTCTCTCCTTCTCAGAGTCTCTGGGTCTCAGTTTCTCATTGTCTCTGTTTCTCGGTGTCTCAGGGTCTCTGGGTCACTGCGTGTCTGGGTCTCTGTGTCTCTGTGTCTCATGGTCTCAAGTACTCTGGATCTCTGGTTCCCTGGGTCTCTTGGTCTGTGGGTCTCACTGTCTCTGTGTCTCAGGGTCTCTGTTAACCAGGTTCTCTGAGTCTCAGTTTCTCTGGGTCTCTGTGTCTCAGTGTCTCAGAGACTCAGGGTCTCGGGTCTCATGGTTTCTGGATGTCTGGTTCTCTGGGTCTCTTGGTCTGTTGATCTCACTGTCTCTGTGTCTCAGAGCCTCTGTGTCTCTGGGTAACTGGGTCTCAGTGTCACAGTGTCTCAGGGTCTCAGTGTCTCAGTGTCTCAGGGTCTCTCGGTCACTGGGTCACATTTTCTCCGGGTCTCTGTGTATCAGTGTCTCAGGGTCTCAGTGTCTCAGGGTCTCAGTCACTCAGTGTCTAAGTGTCTCAGGGAATCAGGGTCTCAGAGTCTCAGCTCTCAGTTTCTCAGGGTCTCAGTGTCTCACTGTCTCAGTGTCTCAGTGTTTCAGGGTCTCAGTGTCTCAGTTTCTCAGGGTCTCTGGATCTCTGGGTCTCAGGGTCCCTGGGAAACAGTGTCTCAGTGTCTCAGGTTCTCTGGGTCCCATGGTCACAGGGTGTCTGCATCTCTGGGTCTCTGGGTCTCAATGTCTCAGGGTCTCCGGGTCTCAGTGTCTCAGTCTCTCAGGGTCTCAGTGTCTCATTGTCTCAGGGTCCCTTGGTCACAGGGTCTCTGGGTCTCAGTGTCTCAGGGTTTCAGTGTCTCATTGTCTCAGGGTCTCAGTTCTCAGTGTCTCAGTGTCTCAGGGGCTCAGGATCTCAGTGTTTCACTTTCTCAAGGTCTCGCGGTCTCAGAGTCTCAGTGTCTCAGTGTCTCAGTGACTCTCTGTCTCAGGGTCTCAGTGTCTCTGGGTCTCAGGGTCTCAGTGTCTCAGGGTTTCAGGTTTGCAGTGTCTCAGTGTCTCAGTGTCGGAGGGTCTCAGTGTCTCAGTGTTTCAGCCTCTCTGGGCCTCAGCGTCTCTGGGTCTCCGGGTTTCAGTTTCTCACGGTCTCTGGGTCTCAGAGTCTCGGTGTCTCAGGGTGTCAGGGTCTCAGGACTCAATGTCTCAGGGTCTCAGTGTCTCATGTCTCAGTATCTCAGTGTCTCAGTGTCTCAGTTTCTCAGGGTCTCAGGGTCGCTGGGTCTCAGTCTCTCCATGTCTCAGGGTTTCAGGGTCCCTGGGTCTCTGGGTCTCAGTGTCTCAGGGTCTCCGGGTCTCTGGGTCTCTGTGTCTCTGGGCCTCTGGGTCTCAGTTTCTCAGGGTCTCAGGGTCATTGTGCCTCAGTGTCTCAGTGCCTCAGTGTCTCAGAGTCTCAGTGTCTTAGGGACTCAGTGTCGCAGATGTCTCAGTGTCTCAGGGTCTAAGCGTCTCAGTTTCTCTGGGTCTCTGGTTCTCTGTGTCTCAGGGTCTCAAGTTCTCTGGATCTCTGGTTCCCTGGGTCTCTTGGTCTGTGGGTCTCACTGTCTCTGTGCCTTAAGGTCTCTGTGTCTCTGGGCCTCTGGGTCTCAGTTTCTCAGGGTCTCAGGGTCACTGTGCCTCAGTGTCTCAGTGCCTCAGTGTCTCAGAGTCTCAGTGTCTTAGGGACTCAGTGTCGCAGTGTCTCAGTGTCTCAGGGTCTAAGCGTCTAAGCGTCTCAGTTTCTCTGGGTCTCTGTGTCTCAGGGTCTCTGGAACTCAGTGTCGCAGTGTCTCAGGGTCTGTGGGTCTCAGGATCTCTGGGTATCTGGTTCTCAGGGTCTCTGGGTCACTGCGTGTCTGGGTCTCTGTGTCTCAGGGTCTCTGTGTCTGGATCTCTGGTTCCCTGGGTCTCTTGGTCTAGGGGTCTCACTGTCTCTGTGTCTCAGGGTCTCTGTGTTTCAGGCTCTCAGTGCCTCAGGGTCTCAGTGCCTCAGTGTCTCAATGTCTCAGGATCTCAGAGTCACAGTGTCTCAGGGATTCAGTGTATGAGTGTCTCAGTGTATGAGTGGCTCAGCGTCTCAAGGTCACAGGGTCTCTGGGTCTCTGTGTCTCTGGGTGTCTGTGTCTCAGGGTCTCAGGGTCTCAGTGTCTCTGGGGCTCTGTGTCTCAGGGTCTCAGTGTCTCAGTGCCGCAGTGTCTCGGTGTCTTGGTGTCTCGGTGTCTCAGGTTCTCATGGTCTCTGTGTATCAGTGTCTCATGGTCTCAGTGTCTCAGGGTCTCAGGGTCACTGGGTGTGTGGGTCTCAGGGTCTCTGTGTCTCAGTGTCTCAGTATCTCAGGGTCTCTGGGTCTCAGGGTCTCTGAGTCTCAATGTCTCAGGGTCTCAGTATCTCAGGGTCTCAGTCTCTCAGTGTCTCAGTCTCTCAGTGTCGCAGGGAATCAGGGGCTCAGAGTCTCAGCTCTCAATTTCTCAGTGTCTCAGTGTCTCACTGTCTCAGTGTCTCAGTGTCTCAGGGTCTCAGTTCCTCAAGGTATCAGGGTCTCAGTGTCACAGGGTCTCCGTGTCTCAGGGTTGCAGGGTCTCAGAGTCACAGGGTCTCAGTGTCACAGGGTCTCAGTGTCTCTGGGTCTCAGGGTCTCTTCTTCTCAGGGTCTCTGGGTCTCAGTTTCTCAGGGTCTCAGGGACTCTGTGTCTCAGTTTCTCAGGGTCTCAGGTTCTCAGGGTCTCTGGGTTACTGCGTGTCTGGGTCTCTGTGTCTCTGTTTCTCAGGGTCTCAGGTTGTCTGGATCTCTGGTTCCCTGGGTCCCTTGGTCTATGGGTCTCACTGTCTCTGTGTCTCAGGGTCTCTGTGACTCTGGGTCTCAGTTTCTCAGGGTCTCTGCGTCGCTGTGACTCTGTGTCTCAGGGTCTCTGTGTCTCTGGGTCTTTGGGTCTCAGTTTCTCAGGGTCTCAGGGTCACTGTGCCTCAGTGTCTCAGTGCCTCAGGGTCTCAGAGTCTCAGTGTCTCAGGGACTCAGTGTAAGAGTGTTTCAGGCTCTCAGTGTCTCACGGTCTCAATGCCGCACTGTCTCAGGGTCTCAGTGTTTCAGGCTCTCAGTGTTTCAGGGTCTCTGTGCCTCAATGTCCCAGGGTCTCAGTCCCTCAGTGTCTCAGGGTCTCAGTGCCGCAGTGTCTCAGTGCCTCAGTGTCTCAGGGTCTCAGTCTCTCAGGGTCTCAGTGTCTCAGTGCCTTAGTGTCTCAGGGTCTCAGGGCCTCTTGCTTTCTGGTTCACACTTTCCAGGTGTCTCTGTGTCTCAGTGTCTCAGTGTCTCAGGGTCTCAGGCTTCCAGTGTTCAGGGTCTCAGCGTCTCAGAGACTCAGGGTCTCAGTGTGTCAGCTCTCAGTGTCTCAGGGTCTCAGTCTCTCAATGTCTCCGTATCTCAGGGTCTCAGTGTCTCAGTGTATCAGGTTCTCAATGTCTCAGGGTCTCAGTATCTCAGTGTCGCAGTGTCTCAGGGTCTCAGGGTCTCAGGATCTCTGGGTCACTGCGTGTCAAGGTCTCAGTGTCTCAGGGTCTCAGGATGTCTGGTTCGCTGGGTCTCTTGGTCTGTTGATCTCACTGTCTCTGTACCTCAGAGTCTCTGTGTCTCTGGGTAACTAGGTCTCAGTGTCACAGTGTCTCAGGGTCTCTGTGTCTCAGGGTCTCAGTGTCTCTGGGTCTCTGGGTCACATTTTCTCAGGGTCTCAGTGTCACAGAGTCTCAGCGTCTCAGGGTCTCTGGTTCTCAGGGTCTCTGGGTCACTGCGTGTCTGTGTGTCTGTGTCTCAGGGTCTCTGTGTCTCTGTATCTCTGGTTCCCTGGGTCTCTTGGTCTAGGGGTCTCACTGTCTCTGTGTCTCAGGGTCTCTGTGTCTCTGGGTCTCAGTTTCTCAGGGTCTCAGTGCCTCAGTGTCTCAATGTCTCAGGGTCTCAGAGTCACAGTGTCTCAGGGATTCAGTGTATGAGTGTCTCAGTGTCTCAGGCTCTCAGGGCCTCAGAGTCTCAGGGTCTCAGTGTTTCAGGCTCTCAGTGTCTCAGGGTCTCAGTGCCTCAGTGTCTCAGGGTCTTAGTGTCTCAGTGTCTCAGTATCTCAGTGTCTCAGCGTCTCAGGGTCTCTGGGTCTCAGTGTCTCAATGTCTCAGTGTCTCAGGTCTCAGGGTCTCAGTGTCTCAGGGTGTCTGCGTCTCAGGTTCTCAGTGTCTCATTGTCTCTGGGTCTCTGTGCCTCAGTGGCTCAGCGTCTCAGGGTCACAGGTTCTCTGGGTCTCTGGGTGTCTGTGTCTCAGTGTCTCATGTTCTCTGTGTCTCTGGGTCCCTGTGTCTCAGTGTCTCAGGGTGTCAGTGTCTCGGTATCTCGGTGTCTCGGTGTCTCAGGTTCTTATGGACTCTGCATATCATTGTCTCATGGTCTCAGTGTCTCAGGGTCACTGGGTCTCAGGGTCTCAGGGGCTCTGTGTCTCAGTGTCTCAGTATCTCAGGGTCTCTGGGTCTCGGGGTCTCTGAGTCTCAATGTCTCAGGGTCTCAGGGTCTCTGGGTATCTGGGTCTCTGGGTTTCTAGGTCTCTGGGTCTCTTGGTCTCTGGGTCTCAGTGTCTCAGTTTCTCAGGGTCTCTGGGAGTCAGTGACTCTGGTTGTCAGGTTCTCAGTGTCTCAGGGTGTCTGGGTCTCATGGTCTCAGGGCCTCTGGTCTTGGGTCTCAGGGTGTCTGGGTCATTGGTTCTCAGTGTCTCAGGGTCTCAGTGTCTCAGAGTCTCTGGATCTCTGGGTCCCAGGGTCTCTGGGTCTCAGTTTCTCAGGGTCACAGGGCCTCTGGGTCTCAGGGTGTCTGGGTCATTGGTTCTCAGTGTCTCTGTGTCTCAGGATCTCAGTGTCTCTTGGTCTCTGGGTCTCTGGGTCTCAGTGTCTCTGGGCTTCGGTGTCTCGGTGTCTCTGTGTCTCAGGTGCTCAGGGTCGCTGTGTATCAGTGTCTCATGGTCTCAGTGTCTCAGTTTCTCAGGGTTTCATGGTCACTGGGTGTCTCGGTATCAGGGTCTCTGTGTCTCAGTGTCTCTGAGTCTCAGTATTTCAGGATCTCTGGGTCTCTGGGTCTCAGGGTCTCTGAGTCTCAATGTCTCTAGGTCTCTGGGTGTCTGGGTTTCTAGGTCTCTGGGTCACAGGGTCTCTGGGTCTCTGCGTGTCTCTTGGTCTCTGGGTCTCTGGGTCTCAGTGTCTCAGTTTCTCAGGGTCTCTGGGTCTCTGTCTCAGTGGCTCAGGGTCTCAGGGTCACAGGGTCTCTGGGTCTCTGCGTGTCTCTTGGTCTCTGGGTCTCTGGGTCTCAGTGTCTCAGTTTCTCAGGGTCTCTGGGCCTCTGTCTCAGTGGCTCAGGGTCTCAGGGTCACAGGGTCTCTGGGTCTCTGCGTGTCTCTTGGTCTCTGGGTCTCTGGTCTCAGTGTCTCAGGGTCTCTGGGTCTCAGTGTCTCGGTGTCACAGGTTCTCAGGGTCACTGTGTTCCTGTGTCTCATGGTCTCAGTGTCTCAGGGTCTCATGGTCAATGGGTGTCTGGGTCTCAGGGTCACAGGGTCTCTGAGTATCAATGTCTCAGGGTCTCTGGGTCTCCGGGTTTCTTGGTCGCTGGGTCTCTGGGTCTTTGGGTCTCAGTTTCTCAGGGTCTCTGGGTCTCTGGGAGTCAGTGTCTCTGGTTCTCAGTGTGTCAGTGTCTCAGGGTCTCTGTTTCTCTGGGTCTCAGTGTCTCAGTGTCCAGGGTCTCAGTGTCTCAGGGTCTCATGGTCTCAGTGTCTCAGGGTCTCTGGTCTCTGGGTCTCAGGGTGTCTGGGTTATTGGTTCTCAGTGTCTCAGTGTCGCTGGGTCTCAGGGCCTCTGGGTCTCACTGTCTCATTTTCTCAGGGTCACAGGGCCTCTCGGTCTCAGGGTCTCAGTGTCTCAAGGTCTCTGGGTCTCTGGGTCTCAGTGTCTCAGTTTCTCAGGGTCTCTGGGTCTCTGTCTCAGTGGCTCAGGGTCTCGTAGTCACAGGGTCTCTGGGTCTCTGGGTGTCTGTGTCCCAGGGTCTCAGTGTCTCTTGGTCTCTGGGTCTCTGGTCTCAGTGTCTCAGGGTCTCTGGGTCTCAGTATCTCGGTGTCTCAGGTTCTCAGGGTCACTGTGTATCAGTGTCTCACGGTCTCAGTGTCATAGGGTCTCATGGTCAATGGGTGTCTGGGTCTCTGTTTCTCTGGGTCTCAGTGTCTCAGTGTTCAGTGTCTCAGTATCTCAGGGTCTCTGGGTCTCAGTGTCTCAGGGTCTCTGGGTCTCAGGGTCTCAGAGTATCAAGGTCTCAGGGTCTCTGGGTCTCCGGGTTTCTAGGTCTCTGGGTCTCTGGGTCTTTGGGTCTCAGTTTCTCAGTTTCTCAGGGTCTCTGGGTCTCTGGGAGTGAGTGTCTCTGGTTCTCAGGGTCTCAGTGTCTCAGGGTCTCTGTTTCTCTGGGTCTCAGTGTCTCAGTATCCAGGGTCTCAGTGTCTCAGGGTCTCATTGTCTCAGTGTCTCAGAGTCTCTGGTCTCTGGGTCTCAGGGTGTCTGGGTCATTGCTTCTCAGTGTCTCTGCATCTCAGGGTTTCAGTGTCTCTGGGTCTCAGGGTTTCTGGGTCTCTGGGTCTCAGAGTCTCTGGGTCTCTGGGTCTCTGGGTCTCTGGTTCTCAGTGACTCAGTGTCTCAGAGTCTCTGGATCTCTGGGTCCCAGGGTCTCGGGGTCTCAGTGTCTCTGGGTCTCTAAGTCTCAGTGTCTCAGTGACTCAAGGTTTCAGGGTCACTGGGTGTCTGACTCTCTGGCTCTCTGGGTCTCTGTGTCTCTGGGTCTCTGGGTCTCAGTGTCTCATTGTCTCTGAGTAACTGGGTCTCAGTGTCTCAGTGTCTCTTTGTCTCAGTGCCTCAGTGTCTCAGTGTCTCTGGGTCTCAGGTTCTCAGGGTCTCATGGTCACAGGGTCTCTGC
This sequence comes from Carcharhinus amblyrhynchos, assembly GCF_965287045.1. Lineage (NCBI taxonomy): Eukaryota > Metazoa > Chordata > Chondrichthyes > Carcharhiniformes > Carcharhinidae > Carcharhinus > Carcharhinus amblyrhynchos. The sequence goes on along the minus strand of NW_027649924.1, from coordinate 80,747 downwards.
GTCTCTGTGTCTCAGTGTCTCAGTGTCTCATGGTCTCAGGGTCTCAGTGTCTCAGTGTCTCATTGTCTCCGGGTCTCAGTGTCTCAGGGTCCTAGTGTCTCAGGGTCTCAGTGTCTCAGTGTCTCACTGTCTCAGTGTCTCAGTGTCTCAGGGTCTCAGTGTCTCAGGGTCTCAGTGTCTCGGTGTCTCACTGTCTCAGTGTCTCAGGGTCTCTGGGTCTCAGGGTCTCAGTGTCTCAGTGTCTCAGAGTCTGAGTGTCTCAGTGTCTCACTGTCTCAGAGTCACAAGTTTCTCAGTGTCTCAGAGTCTCAGAGTCTCAGTGTCACAGAGTCTCAGTGTTTCAGTGTCTCGATGTCACTGTGTCTCTGTGTCTCAGCGTCTCAGAGTCTCAGAGTCTCAGTGCCTCAGAGTCTCAGTGTCTCAGTGTCTCAGAGTCCCAGTGTCTCAGTGTCTCAGTGTCTCAGAGTCTCAGTTTCTCATTGTCTCTGAGTCTCAGTGCCTCAGAGTCTCAGAGTCTCAGTGTCTCAGTGTCTCAGAGTCTCAGAGTCTCAGAGTCTCAGTGCCTCAGGGTCTCTGTGTCCCTGTGTTTCTGGGTCTCTGGGTCTCAGTGTCTCAGGGTGTCTGGGTCTCAGTGCCTCTGTGTCTCAGTGTCTCAGGGTCTCTGGGTCTCAGTGTCACTGTGTCTTTGAGTCTCTGGGACTTTGGGCCTCTGTGTCTCTGGGTCTCAGGGTCTCAGTGTCTTAGGGTCTCAGTGTCTCTGGGTCTCAGGGTTTCTGCGTCTCAGGGTCTCTGTGTCTCAGGGTCTCTGGGTCTCAGGGTTTCTGGGTCTCAGGGTCTCAGGGTCTCTGAGTCTCTGGTTCTCGGTGTCTCAGTGTCTCAGGGTCCCTGGGTCTCAGGGTCTGAGGGTCTCATGGTCTTTGGGTCTCAGTGTCTCTGGGTCTCAGTCTCTCAGTGTCGCTGGGTCACAGTGTCTCTGCGTCTCAGTGTCTCTGGGCCTCAGTGTCTCTGCGTCTCAGTGTCTCTGGGCCTCAGTGTCTCTGTGTCTTTGGGTCTCTTGGACTGCGGGCCTCTGGGTCTCTGGGGCTCAGTGTCTCAGTGTCTCAGGGCTCAGTTTCTCAGTGTCTCAGGGTCTCTGGGTCTCAGTGTCTCAGGTTCTCAGTTTCTCAGTGTCTCAGTGTCTCAGGGTCTCAGGTTTTCAGGGTCTCAGGGTCTCAGGGTCTCAGTTCCCAGGGTCTCGTGGTCTCAGGGTCTCAGGGTCTCAGGATCTCAGTGTCTCAGTATCTCAGGGTCTCTGGGTCTCAGTGTCACAGAGTCTCTGGGTGTCCGTGTCTCAGTTTCTCAAATTCTCATGTTCTCTGGTTGTCTGTGTCTCAGTATCTCAGGGTCTCAGCGTCTTAGTGTCTGAAGGTCTCTGGGTCTCAATGTCTCAGTTTCTCAGGGTCTCTCTGCTTCTCTGGGTCTCAGGGTCTCTGGGTCTCAATGCCTCAGGGTCTCAGGATCTCAGTGTCTCTGTATCTCGGGGTGTCTGGGTCTCTGCTTCTCTGGGTCTCTGGGTCTCTGGGTCTCAGTGTCTCAGGGTCTCTGTGACTCAGGGTCTCAGGGTCTCAGTGTCTCAGGGTCTCTGGGTCTCTTGGTCTCAGTGTCTCAGAGTCTCATGGCCTCAGTGTCTCAGTGTCTCAGGGTCTCAGTGTCTCTGTGTCACAGGGTCTCTCGGTGCCTGGGTCTCAGAGTCTCTGGATCTCTGGATCTCTGGGTCTCTGCGTCTCAGTGTCTCAGTCTCTCAGTGTCTCCGGGTCTCATGGTCTCAGTGCCTCAGGGTTTCTCGGTCTCTGGTCTCTGGGTCTCAGGTTGTCGGGGTCATTGGGTCTCAGTGTCTCTGGGTCTCAGGGTCTCAGAGTCTCTGGGTCTCAGTATCTCAGTGCCTCAGTGTCTCTGGGTCCCAGGGTCTCTGGGTCTCTGTTTCTCAGAGTCTCTCAGTCTCTGTGTCTCTGGGTCTCATTGTCTTAGTTTGTCAGGGTCTCTTTGTCTCTGTGTCTCAGTGTCTCAGGGTCTCTGTGTCTCTGGGTCTCAGTCTCTCTGGCTCTCTGGATCTCAGTGTCTCTGGGTCTCTGGGTATCAGTGTCGCAGGGTCTCTGGGTCTCAGTGTCTCGGTGTCTCAGTGTCTCAGGGTCTCTGCGTCTCAGTGTCACTGTGTCTTTGGGTCTCTGGGACTGTGGGCCTCTGGGTCTCTGGGACTCAATGTCTCAGGGTCTCCGAGTCTCAGTGTCTCAGTGTCTCATTATCTCAGGGTCTCAGAGTCTCAATGTCTCAGTGTCTCAGAGGCTCAGGACCTCAGTGTCTCAGTTTCTCAAGGTCTCAGGGTCTCTTAGTCTCAGTGCCTCACTGCCTCAGCGTCTTGGTGTCTCAGGGTCTCAGGATCTCAGTGTCTCTGGGTCTCTGGGTCTCTGGGTCTCAGGGTCTCTGTGTCTCTGCGTCCGTGGTTCTCAGTATCTCCGGGTCTCAGGGTCTCTGAGTTTCTGGGTCTCTGTGTCTCAGTGTCTCAGTGTCTCAAGGTCTCGGGGTCTCTGTGTCTCAGTTTCTCTGGGTCTCTGGGACTCAGGGACTCTGTGCCTTAGTGTCTATGTGTCTTTGGCTCTCTGGGTCTATGGGAATCAGTTTCTCAGGGTCTCTGGGTTCAGTATCACAGTGTCTCAGGGTCTCTGGGTCTCAGTGTCTCTGGGTCTCAGGATCTCAGGATCTCAGTGTCTCAATGTCTCACGGTCTCTGGGTCCCTGGGTTTCTGAGTCTCAGGGTCTCTGGGACACTGGGTCTCAGTGTCTTAGTCTCTCAGTGTCTCAGGGTGTCAGGGTTTTTGGGTCTCTGGGTCTCAGTGTCTCAGGGTCTCAGTGTCTCTGGATCTCAGGATCTCAGGGTCTCTGGAACTCTGGGTTTCTGGCCTCTGGGTCTCTGGGTCCCTCGGTCTCTGGGTCTCAGTTTCTCAGCTTCTCAGGGTCTCTGGGTCTCTGTGAGTCAGTGTCTCAGGGTCTCAGTCGCTGGGTCTCTGGGTCTCTGTGTCTCGGTGTCCCAGTGTCTCAGGGTCTCTGGTTCTCAGTGTCTCAGCGTCTCAGGGTCTCGGTATCTCAGTGTCTCAGTGACTCAGGGTCTCAGTGTCTCTGGGTCTCGGGGTCTCAGTGTGCCAGGGTCTCATGGTCTCAGTGTCTCAGGGTCTCAGGGTCTCAGTGTCTCAGTGTCTCAGGTTTTTAGTGTCTCAGTGTCACAGGGTCTCTGGGTCCCTGGGCCTCAGAGTCTCTGGGTCTCTGCGTCTCAGTGTCTCAGGGTCTCATGGTCTCAGTGTCTCAGGGTTTCTGGGTCTCTGGCCTCTGGGTCTCAGGGTGTCTGGGTTAATGGGCCGCAGTCTCTTTGGGTCTCAGGGCCTCAGAGTTTCTGCGGCTCAGGGTCTCTGGGTCTCAGGGTCTCTGGGTCTCAGGGTTTCTGGGTCTGTGGATCTCAGGTTCTCTGTGTCTCTGGTTCTCAGTGTCTCAGTGTCTCAGGGTCCCTGGGTCTCAGGGTCTCAGGGTCTCAGTTTCTCAGGGTCTCAGGGTCTCAGGGTCTCTGTGTCTCTGGGTCTCTCGGTCTCAGTGTCTCTGGCTCTCTGGATCTCTTTGTCTCAGGGTCTCAGCGTCTCTGGGTCTCAGTGTCTCTGTGTCTCAGTGTGTCAGGGTCTCAGGGGCTCTGGGTCTCTGGGTCTCAGGGTCCCAGGGAATCAGGGTCTCAGTGTTTCATTGTCTCAGGGTCTCAGAGTCTCAATGTCTCAGTGTCTCAGGGGCTCAGGACCTCAGGGTCTCAGTTTCTCAAGGTCTCAGAGTCTCAGAGTCTCAGTGCCCCAGTGTCTCAGGGTCTCAGTGTCTCTGGGTCTCAGGGTCTCAGTGTCACTGGATCTCAGGTTCTCTGTGTCTCTGGTTCTCAGTGTCTCAGTGCCTCAGGGTCCCTGGGTCTCAGGGTCTCAGGGTCTCAGTTTCTCAGGGTCTCTGGGTCTCTCGGTCTCAGTGTCTCTGGCTCTCTGGATCTCATTGTCTCAGGGTCTCAGCGTCTCTGGGTCTCAGTGTCTCTGTGTCTCAGTGTGTCAGGGTCTCAGGGTCTCAGGGGCTCTGGGTCTCTGGGTCTCAGGGTCCCAGGGAATCAGGGTCTCAGTGTTTCATTGTCTCAGGGTCTCAGAGTCTCAATGTCTCAGTGTCTCAGGGGCTCAGGACCTCAGGGTCTCAGTTTCTCAAGGTCTCAGAGTCTCAGAGTCTCAGTGCCTCAGTGTCTCAGGGTCTCAGTGTCTCTGGGCCTCAGGGTCTCAGTGTCTCTGTGTCTCAGGGTCTCAGTGTCTCTGTGTCTCAGGTTGTGTTGGTCTCAGGGTCTCTGCTTCTCCGGGTCTCTGGGTCTCAGTTACACAGGGTCTCTGGGTCACTGCGTGTCTGAGTCTCTGTGTCTCTGTGTCTCAGGGTCTCAGTGTCTCAGTGTCTCGTGTCTCAGCTTCTCAGTGTCTCAGTGTTTCAGGGTCTCAGGGTCTCTGCATCTCTGGTAGTCTGGGTCTCAGGGTCTCTGTGTCTCACTGTCGCAGCGTCTCAGCTTCTCAGTGTCTCAGTGTTTCAGTGCTTCAGGGTCTCAGTGTCTCACGGCCTCAGGGTCTCTGGGTCTCAGTGTCTCAGGGTGTCAGGGTCTCTGGGTCTCAGGATCTCTAGTTCTCAGGGTCTCTGGGTCTTAGTGTCGCAGAGTCTCAGTTTCTCAGGGTCTCAGAGTCTCAGGGTCTCAGTGTCTCATTTTCTCAGGGTCTCTGGGTCCCTGGGTGTCAGGGTCTCAGGGTTTCAGGGTTGCAGTGTCTCAATGTCTCAGGATCTCATTGTCTCAGTGTCTCAGTGTTGCAGGGTCTCAGTGTCTCAGGGTCCCAGGTTCTCTTGGTCCCAGGGTCTCTGCTTCTCAAGGTCTCTGGGTCTCTGGGCCTCAGTTTCTCAGGGTCTCTGTGTCTCAGTGTCTCAGGGACTCTGGGTCACTGCGTGTCTGGGTCTCTGTGTCTCTGTGTCTCAGGGTCTCAGTGTCTCAGGGTCTCAGTGTCTTAGTGTCTCAGGGTGTCAGGGTCTCAGGGTGTCAGGGTCTCTGGATCTCTCGTTCTCAGGGTTTCTGGGTCTCAGTGTATCAGTGTATCAGTGTCTCAGGGTCTCAGTCTCTCAGGGTCACCGTGTCTCTTTTTCTCAGGGTCTCATGGTCACAGTCTCTCAGTGTCTCAGGGTCACAGTCTCTCAGGGTCTCAGTGCCTCAGGGTCTCTGGTTCCCTGGGTCCCAGGGTCTCAGTGTCTCAGTGTGTCATTGTTTCAGGTTCTCAGTGTCTCATTTTCTCAGGGTCTCTGGGTCTCAGTGTCTCAGGGTGTCAGTGTCTCAGGGTCTCAGTGTCGCAGTATCTCAGGGGCTCAGGGGCTCAGGGCCTCAATGTCTCTGTGTCTCTGTGTCTCAGTGTCTCAGGGCCTCAGTGTCTCCGTGTCTCAGGGTCTCACTGTCTCAGGGTCTCTGTGTATCAGTGTCTCAGGGTCTCAGGGTCTCAGGGAATCAGGGTCTTAGAGTCTCAGCTCTCAGTGTCTCAGTGTTTCATGGTCTCAGTGTCTCAGGGTCACTGGTTCTCTGGGTCTCAGGGTCTCAGGGTCTCAGGTTTTCAGGGCTGCAGTGTCTCAATGTCCCAGGGTCTCACTGTCTCAGGGTCTCAGGTTGTCTTGGTCTCAGGGTCTCTGCTTCTCAGGGTCTCTGGGTCTTTTTCTCTCAGTTTCTCAGGGTCTCAGAGTCTCTGTATCTCAGTGTCTCAGGGTCTCAGGTTCTCTGGGTCTCTGGGTCACTGCGTGTCTGGGTCTCTGGGTCTCTGTGTCTCAGGGTCTCAGGGTCTCAGTGTCTCAGGGTCTCAGGCTCTCTGGGTCTCTGGATCTCTGGGTCTCAGGGTCTCTGTGTCTCTGGGTCACTGCGTGTCTGGGTTTCTGGGTCTCAGGGCCTCTGGGCCTCAGTGACACAGGGTCTCAGCTTCTCAGTGTCTCAGTGTTTCAGGGTCTCAGGGTCTCAGGGTCACTGAATCTCTGGTACTCTGGGTCTCATGGTCTCAGGGTCTCTGTGCCTCAGTGCCTCAGTGTTTCAGGGTCTCAGTGTCTCAGTGGCGCAGTGTCTCAGGGTCTTAGTGTCTCAGTGGCTCAGTGTCTCAGGGTCTCAGTGTCTCAGGGTGTCAGGGTCTCTGCATCTCTGGTAGTCTGGGTCTCTGGATCTCGAGTTCTCAGGGTCTCTGGGTCTCAGTGTCTCAGAGTCTCAGAGTCTCAGTTTCTCAGGGTCTCAGTGTCTCAGGGTCTCAGAGTGCAGGGTCTCATTTTGTCAGGGTCTCTGGGTCTCAGGATGTCAGGGTTTCAGGGTTGCAGTGTCTCAATGTCTCAGGGTCTCAGTGTCTCAGTGACGCAGTGTCTCAGTGTCTCAGGGCCTCAGGTTCTCTTGGTCTCTGGGTCTCTGTGTCTCAGTGTCTCAGGGTCTCAGGGTCTCTGCATCTCTGGTAGTCTGGGTCTCAGGGTCTCTGTGCCTCAGTGTCTCAGGGTCTCAGCTTCACAGTGTCTCAGTGTTTCAGTGTTTCAGTGTTTCAGTGTTACAGGGTCTCAGTGTCTCAGTGTCTCAGGGTCTCAAGGTCTCAGTGTCTCAGGGTGTCAGGGTCTCAGGATATCTAGTTCTCAGGGTCTCTGGGTCTCAGTGTCTCAGAGTCTGAGTTTCTCAGGGTCTCAGTGTCTCAGGGTCTCAGTGTCTCCGTGTCTCATTTTCTCAGGGCCTCAGTGTCTCCGTGTCTCATTTTCTCAGGGTCTCTGGGTCCCTGGGTCTCAGGGTCGCAGGGTCTCAGGGTCTCAGGTTTTCTTTGTCTCAGGGTCTCTGCTCCTCAGGGTCTCTGGGTCTCAGTTTCTCATGGTCTCAGGGTCTCTGTGTCTTAGTGTCTCAGTGTCTCAGGGACTCGGGGTCACTGCATGCCTGGGTCTCTGTGTCTCTGTGTCTCAGTGTCTCAGTGTCACAGGGTCACAGGATCTCAGTGTCTCAGTGTCTCAGAGTCGGAGTTTCTCAGTGTCTCAGAGTCTAAGGGACTAAGAGTTTCAGTGTCTCAGGGTCTCACTGTCTCACTGTCTCACTGTCTCAGGGTCTCTGTGTCTCAGGGTCTCAGTGTATCAGTGTCCAAGGGTCTCAGTGTCTCAGGGTCTCTGGGACTCAAAGTCTCAGTGTCTCAGTGCCTCAGGGTCGCAGCTTCTCAGTTTCTCAGTGTTTCAGTGTTTCATGGTCTCAGTGTCTCAGTGGCTCAGTGTCTCAGGGTCTCAGGGTCTTAGAGTCTCAGGGTCTCAGGGTCTCTGGGTCTCTGGATCTCCAGTTCTCAGGGTCTGTGGGTCTCAGTGTCCCAGAGTCTCAGTTTCTCAGGGCCTCAGTGTCTCAGGGTCTCAGTGTCACAGTGTCTCAGTGTCTCAGGGTCTCAATGTCTCACTGTCTCAGTACTCAGTGTATCAGGGTCTCAGTGTCACTGCGTCTCTGGGTCTCAGGTTCTCAGGGTCTGAGGGTTTCAGGGTTCTGGTGTCTCAATGTCTTAGTGTCTCAGGGTCTCAGGGTCTCAGTGTCTCAGTGTCTCAGGGTCTCAGTTTCTTAGAGTCTCAGTGTTTCAGGGTCTCAGGGTCTCAGTGTCCCAGTGTCTAAGGGTCTCTGGGTCTCTGTGTCTCTGTATCTCAGGGTCTCTTGGTCTGTGGGTCTCACTGTCTCTGTGTCTCAGGGTCTCTGTTTCTCTGGGTCTCTGGGTCTCACTTTCTCAGGGTCTCAGGGTCTCAGGGTCTCAGGATCTATGGGTCCCTGCGTGTCTGGGCCTCAGTTTTTCAGGGTCTCATGGTCTCTGGATGTTTGGTTCTCTGGGTCTCTTGGTCTGTTGATCTCATTGTCTCGGTGTCTCAGACACTCTGTGTCTCTGGGTAACTCGGTCTCAGTGTCACAGTGTCTCAGGGTCTCAGGGTCTCAGTGTCTCATGTCTCAGTATCTCAGGGTCTCAGTGTCTCAGGGTCTCAGTGTCTCTGTTTCTCTGGGTCTCAGTGTCTCAGTGTCTCAGTGCCCAGGGTCTCAGTGTCTCAATCTCTCAGTGTCTCAGGGTCTCATGGTCTCAGTGTCTCTGATCCCAGGGTCTCAGGGTGTCTGGGTCATTGGTTCTCAGTGTCTCTGGGTCTCAGTGTCTCAGTGTCTCTGGGTCTCAGGGTTTCTGTGTCTCAGGGTTTCAGGGTCTCTGGGTCTCAGTGTCTCCATGTCTCAGGGTCGCAGTGTCTCTGTGTCTCACTGTCTCAATGTCTAAGTGTCTCAGGGTCTCAGTGTCTCAAGATCTCTGTGTCTCAGGGTGTCAGGGTCTCAGGGTCTCAATGTCTCAGCGTCTCAGTGTCTCATATCTCAGTGTCTCAGGATCAAAGTGTCTCTGTGTCTCACTGTCACAATGTCTAAGTGTCTCAGTGTCTCAGGGTCTCTAGGTCTCTGGGTCTCAGTGACTCAGTATCTCAGGGTCTCTGGGTCTCAGTGTCACAGAGTCTCTGGGTCTCCGTGTCTCAGTCTCTCAAATTCTCAGGTTCTCTGGTTGTCTGTGTCTCAGTGTCTCAGGGTCTCAGCGTCTCAGTGTCTGAAGGTCTCTGGGTCTCAATGTCTCAGTTTCTCAGCGTCTCTCTGCTTCTCTGGGTCTGAGGGTCTCTGGGTCTCAGTGTCTCTGGGTCACAGGGTCTCTGGGTCTCAATGTCTCAGGGTCTCAGGATCTCAGTGTCTCTGTATCCCTGGGTTTCTGGGTCTCTGGTTCTCTCAGTCTCTGGGTCTCTGGGTCTCAGTGTCTCAGTTTCACAGGGTCTCAGGGCATCTGTGTCTCAGTGTCTCAGGGTCTCAGTGTCTCAGGGTGTATGGGATTCAGTGCCTCAGTGTCTCGGTGTCTGAGTGTCTCAGGTTCTCAGGGCCTCTGTGTATCAGTGTCTCATGGTCTCAGAGTCTCAGGTTCTCAGGGTCACTGGGTGTCTGTGTCTCAGGTTCCCTGTGTCTCAGTTTCACAGTGTCTCAGGGTCTCAGTGTCTCAGTATCTCAGGGTCTCTGGGTCTCAGTGTCTCAGGGTCTCAGGGACTCTGAGTCTCAATGTCTCGGGTCTCTGGGTCTCTGGGTTTCTAGGTCTCTGGGTCTCTCGGACTCTGGGTCTCAGTGTCTCAGTTTCTCAGGGTCTCTGGGTCTCTAGCAGTCAGTGTTTCTGGTTCTCAAGGTCTCATTGTCTCAGTGTCCAGGGTCTCAGTGTCTCAGTCTCTCAGTGTCTCAGGGTCTCATGGTCCCAGTGTCTCAGGGTCTCTGGTCTCTGGGACTCAGGGTGTTTGGGTCATTGGTTCTCAGTGTTTCTGGGTCTCAGTGTCTCAGTTTTTCAGGGTCTCTGGGTCTCTGGGAGTCAGTGTCTCTGGTTCTCAGGGTCTCAGTGTCTCAGGTTCTCTGGGTCTCTGCGTCTCCGGGTCTCAGTGTCTCTGTTTCTCTGGGTCTCAGTATCTCAGTGTCTCAGTGTCCAGGGTCTCAGTGTCTCAGTCTCTCAGTGTCTCAGGGTCTCATGGTCTCAGTGTCTCTGATCCCAGGGTCTCAGGGTGTCTGGGTCATTGGTTTTCAGTGTCTCTGGGTCTCAGTGTCTCAGTGTCTCTGGGTCTCAGGGTTTCTGTGTCTCTGGGTCTCTGGGTCTCAGGGTCTCTGGTTCTCAGTGACTCAGTGTCTCAGAGTCTCTGGATCTCTGGGTCCCAAGGTCTCTGGGTCTCAGGGTCTCTGGGTCTCTGGGCCTCAGGGTCTCTGCGTCTCAGGGTCTCTGGGTCTCTGAGTCTCTGGGTGTCAGGGTCTCTGCGTCTCAGGGTCTCTGGGTCTCTGAGTCTCTGGGTGTCAGGGTCTCTGTGTCTCAGGGCCTGGTTCTCTGGGTCACTTGGTCTATTGATCTCACTGTCCCTGTGTCTCTGGGTAACTGGGTCTCAGTGTCACAGTGTCTCAGTGTCTCACAGTCTCAGTGTCTCAGGGACTCAGTGTGTCAGTGTCCCAGGGCCTCAGGGTCTCAGTGTCTCACTGTCTCAGGATCGCAGGGACTCTGGGTCTCTGGGTCAAATTTTCTCAGGGTCTCAGGGTATCTGTGTCTCAGTGTCTCAGGGTCTCAGAGTCTCAGTGTCTCAGTGTCTCAGTGCTTCAGGGTCTCAGGGTCTCTGGGTCTCAGTGTCACAGTGTCTCAGGGTCTCAGTGTCTCCGTGTCTCAGGGTCTCTGGGTCTCAGGGTCCCTGGGTATCAGTGTCTCAGGTTCTCTGGGTCCCATGGTCACATGGTTTTTGCGTATCTGGGTCTCAGTGTCTCAGGGTCTCAGGGTCTCCGGGTCTCAGTGCATCAGGATCTCTGTGTCTCAATGTCTCAGGGCCTCAGTGTCTCCGTGTCTCAGGGTCTCAGTGTCTCACTGTCTCAGGGTCTCTGTGTATCAGTGTCTCAGGGTCTCAGGGTCTCAGGGAATCAGGGTCTTAGAGTCTCAGCTGTCAGTGTCTCAGTGTTTCATGGTCTCAGTGTCTCAGGGTCACTGGTTCTCTGGGTCTCAGGGTCTCAGGGTCTCAGGTTTTCAGGGTTGCAGTGTCTCAATGTCCCAGGGTCTCACTGTCTCAGGGTCTCAGGTTGTCTTGGTCTCAGGGTCTCTGCTTCTCAGGGTCTCTGGGTCTTTTTGTCTCAGTTTCTCAGGGTCTCAGAGTCTCTGTATCTCAGTGTCTCAGGGTCTCAGGCTCTCTGGGTCTCTGGATCTCTGGGTCTCAGGGTCTCTGTGTCTCTGGGTCACTGCGTGTCTGGGTTTCTGGGTCTCAGGGCCTCTGGGCCTCAGTGACACAGGGTCTCAGCTTCTCAGTGTCTCAGTGTTTCAGTGTCTCAGGGTCTCAGGGTCACTGAATCTCTGGTACTCTGGGTCTCATGGTCTCAGGGTCTCTGTGCCTCAGTGTCTCAGTGTTTCAGGGTCTCAGTGTCTCAGTGGCGCAGTGTCTCAAGGTCTTAGTGTCTCAGTGGCTCAGTGTCTCAGTGCTTCAGGGTCTCAGGGTCTCTGGGTCTCAGTGTCTCAGTGTCTCAGGGTCTCAGTGTCTCCATGTCTCAGGGTCTCTGGGTCTCAGGGTCCCTGGGTATCAGTGTCTCAGGTTCTCTGGGTCCCATGGTCACATGGTTTTTGCGTATCTGGGTCTCAGTGTCTCAGGGTCTCAGGGTCTCCGGGTCTCAGTGCCTCAGGATCTCTGTGTCTCATTGTCTCAGGGTCTCAGAGTCACAGTGTCTCAGGTGCTCAGGACCTCAGTGTCTCAGTTTCCCAAGGTCACATGGTCTCAGAGACTCAGTGTCTCACTGTCTCAGTGTCGCACCGTCTCAGGGTCTCAGTGTCTCTGGGCCTATGTGTCTCAGGGTCGCAGGGGCTCCGGGTCTCAGTGTCTCAGGGTCCCAGGGTCTCAGTGTCTCAATGTCTCTGGGCCTCAGTGTCGCAGTGACTCAGTGTCTCAGTGTCTCAGGGTCTCAGGGTCTCAGTGTATCTGTGTCTCAGTGTCTCATTGTCTCTCTGTCTCAGGGTCTCTGGGTCTCAGGGTCTCAGTTTCGCAGGGTCTCAGGGTCCAAGAGTCTCAGGGTCTCAATGTCTCAGTGTCCAAATGTCTCAGGGTCTCAGTGTCTCTGGGTCTCAGAGTCTCACTTTCTCAGTGTCTCAGTGTCTAAGTGTCTCAGGGTCTCAGGGTCTCCTGGTCTCTGGGTCTTAGTGTCTTTGGGTCTCAGTGTCTGTTTCTCAGTGTCTCAGTGTCTCAGTGTCTCAGGGTCTCAGTGTCTCAGGGTCTTTGGGTCTTTGGGTCTCTGGGTCTCAGGGTCTTTGGGTCTCAGAGTCTCAGTGTCTCAGGGTTTCAGTGTCTCAGTGTCTCAGGGTCTCTGGGAGTCTTGTTCTCTGGTTTTCAGGGCCTCTGGTTCTCAGTGTCTCAGGGTCTCAGTTTCTCATGGTCTCAGGGTCTCTGTGTCTCTGTGTCTCATTGTATCAGTGTCTCAGGGTCATAGCGCCTCGGGGTCTCAGAGTCTCTGTGTCCCAGTGTCTCAGGGTCTCTGGGTCCCACTTGTTCATTGTCTCATGGTTTCAGTGTCCCACGGTCTCTGGGTCTCTGGGCCTTTGCCTCACTCTGTGTCTGCGTGTCTGTTTCACACTGTCTCAGTGTGTCACTGTGTCAGGGTCTCTGGGTTCTGTGGTCTCTGGGTCTCTGGGACTCTGGGTCACTGTGTCTCAGGGTCTCAGGGTCTCAGTGTCTCGGTGACTCAGTGTCTCAGGTTCTCAGGGTCTCTGTGTAGCAGTGTCTCATGGTCTCAGTGTCTCAGGGTCTCAGGGTCACTGGGTGTCTGGGTCTCAGTGTCTCAGGGTCTCTGTGTCTCAATGTCACAAGTGTCTCAGTGTCTCAGTATCTCAGGGTCTCTGGGTCTCAGTGTCTCAGGGTCTCAGTGTCTCGGTGTCTGAGTGTCTCAGGTTCTCAGGGTCTCTGTGTATCAGTGTCTCATGGTCTCAGTGTCTCAGGGTCTCAGGGTCACTGGGTGTCTGGGTCTCAGTGTCTCAGGGTCTCTGTGTCTCAGTGTCACAAGTGTCTCAGGGTCTCAGTGTCTCAGTGTCTCAGTGTCTCAGTACCTCAGGGTCTCTGGGTCTCAGTGTCTCAGGGTCTCAGGGTCTCTGAGTCTCAATGTCTCAGGGTCTCAGGGTCTCAGGGTCTCTGAGTCTCAATGTCTCAGGGTCTCAGTGTTTCAGTGTCTCAGTGTCACAGTATCTCAGGGTCTCTGGGTCTCAGTGTCTCAGGGTCCCTGGGTCTCAGGGTCTCTGAGTCTCAATGTCTCAGGGTCTCAGGGTCTGTGCGTCTCAGTTTCTCAGAGTCTCTGGGTCTCTGGGAGTCAGTGTCTCTGGTTCTCAGGGTCTCTGGGTCTCAGTGTCACAGTATCTCAGTGTCTCAGTATCTCAGGGTCTCTGGGTGTCAGTGTCTCAGGTTCTCTGGTTCTCAGGGACTCTGAGTCTCAATGTCTCAGGGTCTCTGGGTCTCTGGGTTTCTAGGTCTCTGGGTCTTTCGGTCTCTGGGTCTCAGTGTCTCAGTTTCTCAGGGTCTCTTGGTCTCTGGGAGTCAGTGTCTCTGGTTCTCTAGGTCTCTGGGTCTCTCGGTCTCAGGGCCTCTGGTCTCAGGGTCTCCGGGACTCAGTGTCTCAGGGTCTCATGGTCTCAGTGTCTCAGGGTCTCTGGCCTCTGTGTCTCAGGGTGTCTGGGCCATTGGTTCTCAATGTCTCAGGGTCACAGTGCCTCGGGGTCTCAGGGTCTCTGGTCTCTGTGTCTCAGTGTCTCAGGGTCTCTGGGTCTCAGTTTTTCATTGTCTCAGTGTCTCAGTGTCTCACGGTTTCTGGGTCTCTGGGCCTTTGCCTCACTGGGTCTCTGGGTCTCTGGGTCACACTGTCACAGTGTGTCACTGTGTCAGGGTCTCTGGGTCCCGTGGTCTCTGGGTCTCTGGGATTCTGGGTCATTGGGTCTCAGTGTCTCAGAGTCTCAGGGTCTCAGCGTCTCAGGGTTTCTGGGTCTCAGTGTCTCAATGTCTCAGTGTCTCAGGGTCTCAGTGTCTCAGTTTCTCAGGGTGTTTGGTTCTCTGGTTCTCAGTGTCTCATTGTCTCTGGGTCTCTGGTTTTCTGGCTTTCAGTGTCTCAGGGTCTCTGGGTCTCTGGGTCTCAGTGTCCCTGTGTCTCTGGGTCTCTGGGTATCAGGGCCTCTGGGACTCTGGGTCTCTGGTTCTCAGGGTCTCTGGGTCTCAGTGTCTCAGGGTCTCAGTGTCTCTGGGTCTCAGTGTCTCAGGATTTCAGGGACTTAGGGTCTCTGGTCTCAGTGTCTCAGGTTCTCAGTGTCTCTGGGTCTCAGTGTCTCAGGGTCTCAGGGTCTCAGTGCCTCGGGGAGTCTGGGTCTCTGTGACTCAGTGTCTCAGTGCCTCTGGGTCTCTGGGTCTCTGGGTTACTAGGTCTCTGGGCCTCTGGGTCTCTGGATGTCAGTGTCTCAGGGTCTGTGTGAACCTGGGTTTCTGTGTCTCAGTTTCTCAGGGACTGAGGGCCTCTGAGTCTCTGGGTCTCAGTGTCTTTGTGTCTCAGGGACTCAGGGTCTCAGTTTCTCAGGATCTCTAGGTCTCGAGGTCTCTGGGTCTCAGTGTCTCCGTGTTTCTCTGTCTCAGGGTCTCAGTTTCTCTGGGTCTCAGTGTCCCTGGGTCTCTGTGTTCAGTGTCTTAGTGACTCAGTGTCTCAGGGTCTCAGGGTCTCTGGGTCTCAGTGTCTCAAGGTCTCTGGGCCTCAGTGTCTAAGTTTCTCAGGGTCTCTGGGTCTCTGTGTCTCAGTGGCTCAGGGTCTCAGGGTCTCAGGGTCACAGGGTCTCTGGGTCTCTGTGTCTCTGCGTGTCTGTGTCTCAGGGTCTCAGTGTCTCTTGGTCTCTGGGTCTCTGGGTCTCAGGGCCTCAGTGTCTCGGTGTCTCAGTGTCTCAGGTTCTCAGGGTCTCTTTGTATCAGTGTCTCATGGTCTCAGTGTCTCAGGGTCTCTGGGTCTCAGTGTCACAGTGTCTCAGGGCCTCAGGGTCTCTGAGTCTCAATGTCTCAGGGTCTCTGGGTCTCTGGGTCTCTGGGTTTAGGTCTCTGGGTCTCTGGGTCCCTGGTTCTCAGTGTCTCAGTTTCTCAGGGTCTCTGGGTCTCTGGGAGTCAGTGTCTCTGGTTCTCAGGGCCTCTGGGTCTCTGGGTCTCAGTGTCTCTGTTTCTCTGGGTCTCAGTGTCTCAGTGTCCAGGGTCTCAGTGTCTCAGGGTCTCATGGTCTCATGGGCTCATGGTCTCTGGTCTCTGTGTCACGGGGTATCTGGGTCATTGGTTCTCAGATCTCTGGGTCTCAGGGTCTCAGTGTCTCAGAGTCTCTGGATCTCTGGTCCCAGCATCTCTGGGTCTCTGGGTCTCAGGGTCTCTGGGTCTCTTTGTCTCTGGGTCTCAGTGTCTCAGTGTGTCTGGGTATCTGGGTCTCAATTTCTCAGGGTCTCAGTGTCCCTGGGTCTCTGTGTCTCAGTGTCTCAGTGACTCAGGGCCTCAGGGTATCTGGGTCTCTGGGTCTCAGCATCACAGGGTCTAGGGTCTCTGGGTCCCTTGGTCTCAGAGTTTCTGAGTGTCATGGCTTCAGTGTCTCAGGGTCGCAGTGTCTCAGTGTCTCAGGGTCTCTGGGTCTCAGTGTCTCCGTGTCACAGGGCCTCTGGGTGCCTGGGTTTCAGAGTCTCTGGGTCTCTGGATCTCTAGGTCCCTGCGTCTCAGTGTGTCAGTCTCTCAGTGTCTCATGGTCTCAGTGCCTCAGGGTTTCTGGGTCTCTGGTCTCTGGGTCTCAGGGTGTCGGGGTCATTGGGTCTCAGTGCCTCTGGGTCTCAGGGTAACTGTGTCTCTGGTTCTCAGGGTTTTTGGGTCTCAAGCTCTCTGGGTCTCCGGGACTCTGGGTCTCTGGGTCCCAGGGTGTCTGTGTCTCTGTTCTCAGGGTCACTGAGTCCCTGTGTCTCTGAGTCTTGGTGTCTCAGTTTCTCTGGGTCTCTTTGTCTCTGGGTCTCAGTGTCTCTGGGTATCTGAACATAGAACGTAGAACATAGAACATTACAGCGCAGAACAGGCCCTTCGGCCCACGATGTTGCGCCGACCAGTTACAGAAACAATGGCCCACTAGCCTATACCAATCCCTTTTCGTCCATAAACCTATCCAGAGATCTCTTAAACGCCCCCAAACTAGACGCATTTACAACTGCAGCAGGCAGGGCATTCCAATCCCTCACCACCCGCTGGGTAAAGAACCTACCCCTGACATCCGTCCTGTAGCTACCCCCCCTTAATTTAAAGCCATGCCCCCTCGTGCTAGCTTTCTCCATCCGAGGAAAAAGGCTATCACTATCCACCCTATCTAAACCTCTAATCATCTTATATGTTTCAATAAGATCCCCTCTTAGCCGCCTTCTTTCCAATGAAAACAACCCTAGATCCCTCAGTCTCTCCTCATAGGACCTCCCCACCATACCAGGCAACATCCTAGTAAACCTCCTCTGCACCCTCTCCAACGCCTCCACATCCTTCTTGTAATGCGGGGACCAGAACTGCACACAGTACTCCAAGTGCGGCCGCACTAGAGTAGTGTACAGTTGAAACATTACACTGCGACTCCTAAATTCAATCCCCCTACCAATAAACGCCAAGACACCGTACGCCTTCTTAACAACCTTATCTACTTGATTCCCAACTTTCAGGGATCTATGTACACACACACCTAGATCCCTCTGTTCATCCACACTATTCAAAGTCCTCCCGTTAGCCCTATACTCGACACATCTGTTGCTCCTACCAAAGTGAATTACCTCACACTTCTCCGCATTAAATTCCATCCGCCACCTCTCGGCCCAGCTCTGCAACCTATCTAAGTCTCCCTGCAGACTATGACACCCTTCCTCACAATCTACCACACCTCCAACTTTGGCGTCATCAGCAAATTTACTAATCCACCCAACTATACCCTCATCCAGATCATTAATAAAAATTACAAACAACAGTGGCCCCAAAACAGATTCCTGAGGCACACCACTCGTAACTGCACTCCATGATGAATATTTACCATCCACCACCACCCTCTGTCTCCTATCTGATAGCCAATTCCTGATCCAACTTCCTAGATTACCCACAATCCCATACATCTGCATTTTCTGCAGAAGTCTACCATGGTGAACCTTATCGAACGCCTTACTAAAATCCATGTATACCACGTCAACTGCCTTGCCCCCATCCACCTCTTTGGTCACCTTCTCAAAAAACTCAATGAGGTTAGTAAGGCACGACCTACCCGCTACAAAACCATGCTGACTATTTCTAATCAATTCATTACACTCCAAATAACTATAAATCCTATCCCTAATAATTTTTTCTAAAACCTTGCCCACAACAGAAGTAAGACTCACCGGTCTATAATTCCCGGCAAAGTCTCTGTTCCCCTTCTTAAACAGTGGGACAACATTCGCTATCCTCCAATCCTCCGGGACTACACCAGAGACCAATGACGACCTGAAGATCTGAGCCAGAGGCTCTGCAATCACCTCTCTAGTCTCATGGCCTCAGTGTCTCAGGGTCCCATGGTCTCAGTGTCTCAGGGTCTCAGGGTCCCAGTGTCTCAGTGTCTCTGGGTCTCTGGGTGCCTGGGTCTTAGAGTCTCTGGGTCTCTGGGTCTCTGCATTTCAGTGTCTCAGTCTCTCAGTGTCTCATGGTCTCAGTGCCTCAGGGTTTCTGGGTCTCTGGTCTTTGGTTCTCAGGGTGTCAGGGTCATTGTGTCTCAGTGTCTCTGGGTCTCAGGGGTTCTGGGTCTCAGGGTCTCTGGGTCTCAAGGTCTCTGGTTCTCAGTGTCTCAGTGTCTCGTAGTCTCAGGGTCTCTGGGTCCCACGGTCTCTGGGTCTCTGTTTCTCAGGGTCTCTGGGTCTCTTTGTCTCTGGGTCTCAGTGTCTCAGGGTCTCTGGGTCTCAGTTTCTCAGGGTCTCAGTGTCCCTGGGTCTCTGTGTCTCCGTGTCTCAGGGTCTCTGGGTCTCAAGGTCTCTGGGTATCAGGGTCTCAGTTTCTCAGGGTCACAGGGCCTCTGGGTCTCAGCCTCTCAGTGTCTCAGGGTCTCAGTGTCTCAAGGTCTCTGGGTCTCTGGGTATCAGGGTCTCAGTTTCTCAGGGTCTCTGGTTCTCTGTGTCTCTGGTTCTCAGGGTCTCAGTGTCTCAGGGTCCCTGGGTCTCCAGGTCTCAGGGTCTCTGTTTCTCTGGTCTCAGTGTCTCAGTGTCCAGGGTCTCAGTGTCTCAGTCTCTCAGTGTCTCAGGGTCTCTGGTCTCTGGGTCTCAGGGTGTCTGGGTCATTGGTTCTCAGTGTCTCTGGGTCTCAGGGTCTCAGTGTCTCTGGGTCTCAGGGTTTCTGGGTCTCAGGGTCTCTGGGTCACTGGGTCTCTGGTTCTCAGTGACTCAGTGTCTCAGAGTCTCTGGATCTCTGGGTCCCAGGGTCTCTGGGTCTCTTTGTCTCTGGGTCTCAGTATCTCTGTGTCTCAGTTTCTCAGGCTCTCAGTGTCCCTGGGTCTCTGTGTCTCAGTGTCTCAGTGACTCAGGATCTCAGGGTCACTGTGTGTCTGAGTCTCTGGGTTTCAGGGTCTCAGGGTCTCTGTCTCTCTGTCTCTCTGGGTCTCTGTGTCTCTGGGTCTCAGTGTCTCATTGTCTCTGAGTAACTGGGTCTCTGTGTTTCAGTGTCTCTTTGTCGCAGTGCCTCAGTGTCTCAGGGTCTCAGGATCCCTGGGTCTCAGTGTCTCTGGGTCTCAGGTTCTCAGGGTCTCATGGTCACAGGGTCTTCGGGTCTCAGTGTCTCAGGGTCTCAGTGTCTCATTGTCTCAGGGCCTCAGTGTCTCAGGGGCTCAGGACCTCAGTGGTTCAGTTTCTCAAGATCTCAGGGTCCCAGTGTCTCACTGTCTCACTGTCTCTGGGTCTCTGGGTCTCAGTGTCTCACGGTCTCCGGGTCTCAGTGTCTCAGTGCCTTAGGGTCTCAGTGTCTCATGGTCTCAGGGTCTCAGCGACTCAGTGTCTCAGGGGCTCAAGACCTCAGTGTCTCAGTTTCTCAAGATCTCAGGGTCCCAGTGTCTCTGTGTCTCAGTGTCTCAGTGCCTCAAGGTCTCTGGGTCTCTGGGTCTCTGGGTCGTAGGGTCTCTGGGTCTCAGGGTCTCTTGGTCTCAGGGTTTCAGGGTTGCAGTGCCTCAGTGTCTCAGGTTCTCAGTGTCTCAGTGTCCCAGTCTCACAGGGTTTCAGTGTCTCAATGTCTCAAGGTCTCTGGTTGTCAGCGTCTCTATGTCTCAGGGTCTCAGTGTCTCAGTGTCTCTGGGTCTCAGTGTCTCAGGGTCTCAGTGTCTCAGTGTCTCTGGGTCTCAGTGTCTCAGGGTCGCTGGGTCTCAGTGTCTCAGGGTCTCAGTGTCTCAGTGTCGCATGTCTCAGTATCTCAGGGTATCAGGGTCTACGGGCCTCAGTTTCTCAGCGTCTCAGGGTCTCAGGGTCTCAGTGTCGCATGTCTCAGTATCTCAGGGTCTCAGGGTCGACGGGCCTCAGTTTCTAAGCGTCTCAGGGTCTCTGCGTCTCAGTTTCTCAGGGTCTCAGGGACTCAATGTCTCAGTGTCTCAGGGGCTCAGTGTCTTAGTGTCTCAGTGTATCTGTGTCTCAGTGTCTCATTGTCTCAGTATCTCACTGTCTCAGGGTCTCAGGGCCTCTGCTTCACTGGGTTTCTGGGTCTCCGTGTCTCACTGTGTCACTGTGTCAGAGTCACAGGGTCCCCTGGTCTCTGTGTTTCTGGGACTCTGGGTCACTGGGTCCCAGTGTCTCAGGGTCTCTGGGTCTCTGGGTCTCAGGATCTCTGGGTCTCAGGGTCTCAGTGTCTCTGGGTCTCTGGGTCTCAGGGTCTCAGGGTCTCAGGTCTCAGTGTTTCAGGGTCTCTTGGTCTCTGTGACTCAGTGACTCAGTGTCACTGGGTCTCTGGATCTCAGTGTCTCAGAATCTCAGGGACTTAGTGTCTCTGGGTCTCTGGGTTACTAGGTCTCTGGGTCTCTGGATGTCAGTGTCTCAGGGTCTCTGGGTCTGTGTATGCCTCGGGGTTTCAGTTTCTCAGGGACTGAGGGTCTCAGTGTCTCCGTGTCACAGGGACTCAGGGTCTCAAGGTCTATGTGTCTCAGGGTCTATGTGTCTCAGGGCCTGTGTGTCTCAGGGTCTCAGTGTCTCTGGGTCTCAGGGTCTCTGGGTCTATGGTTCACTGGGTCTCTGGGACTCTGGGTCTCAGTGTCTCAGGGCTTCTGGGTCTTTGGGTCTCTCGTTCTCTGGGTCTCTGAGTCTCACTGTCTCAGTGTCTCCGTCTCTCTGGGTCTCTGGGTCTCTGTGCCTCAGAGTCTCAGTGTCTCAGGGTCTCAGTGCCTCAGGGTCTCAGGGCCTCTGGGTCTCTGTGTCTCAGTGCCTCATTGTCTCAGGGTCTCTGGGACTCTGTGCCTCAGTGTCTCAGGGTGTCAGGATCTCCGGGTCTCAGGGTCTCTGAGTCTCTGAGTCTCAGTGTCTCAGGGCCTCTGGGTCTCTTTGCCTCTGTGCCTCAGGGTCTCAGGGTCGACGGGCCTCAGTTTCTAAGCGTCTCAGGGTCTCTGCGTCTCAGTTTCTCAGGGTCTCAGGGACTCAATGTCTCAGTGTCTCAGGGGCTCAGTGTCTTAGTGTCTCAGTGTATCTGTGTCTCAGTGTCTCATTGTCTCAGTATCTCACTGTCTCAGGGTCTCAGGGCCTCTGCTTCACTGGGTTTCTGGGTCTCCGTGTCTCACTGTGTCACTGTGTCAGGGTCACAGGGTCCCCTGGTCTCTGTGTTTCTGGGACTCTGGGTCACTGGGTCCCAGTGTCTCAGGGTCTCTGGGTCTCTGGGTCTCAGGATCTCTGGGTCTCAGGGTCTCAGTGTCTCTGGGTCTCTGGGTCTCAGGGTCTCAGTCTCTCAGTGTCTCAGAGTCTCAGGTCTCAGTGTTTCAGGGTCTCTTGGTCTCTGTGACTCAGTGACTCAGTGTCACTGGGTCTCTGGATCTCAGTGTCTCAGAATCTCAGGGACTTAGTGTCTCTGGGTCTCTGGGTTACTAGGTCTCTGGGTCTCTGGATGTCAGTGTCTCAGGGTCTCTGGGTCTGTGTACGCCTCGGTCTCGGGGTTTCAGTTTCTCAGGGACTGAGGGTCTCAGTGTCTCTGGGTCTCAGTGTCTCCGTGTCACAGGGACTCAGGGTCTCAAGGTCTATGTGTCTCAGGGTCTATGTGTCTCAGGGTCTGTGTGTCTCAGGGTCTCAGTGTCTCTGGGTCTCAGGGTCTCTGGGTCTATGGTTCACTGGGTCTCTGGGACTCTGGGTCTCAGTGTCTCAGGGCTTCTGGGTCTTTGGGTCTCTCGTTCTCTGGGTCTCTGAGTCTCACTGTCTCAGTGTCTCCGTCTCTCTGGGTCTCTGGGTCTCTGTGCCTCAGAGTCTCAGTGTCTCAGGGTCTCAGTGCCTCAGGGTCTCAGGGCCTCTGTGTCTCTGTGTCTCAGTGCCTCATTGTCTCAGGGTCTCTGGGACTCTGTGCCTCAGTGTCTCAGGGTGTCAGGATCTCCGGGTCTCAGGGTCTCTGAGTCTCTGAGTCTCAGTGTCTCAGGGCCTCTGGGTCTCTTTGCCTCTGTGCCTCAGGGTCTCAGGGTCTCAGTGCCTCAGTGTTTGAGGGTCTTGGGGTCTCAGGGTCTTTGTGTCTCAGTGTCTCAGGGTCTCAGTGTCAAAGGTTCTCTGGGTCCCTAGGTCCCACAGTCTCTGGGTCTCTGGGTCTCAGTGTCTCAGGGTCTTATGGTCTCAGTGTCTCTGGGTCTCAGTGTCTCTGGGACTCAGGGTCTCTGGGTCTCAGGGTCTCTGGTTCTCAGTGTCTCAGAGCCTCTGTGTCTCTGGGTCTCAGTTTCTCAGTTTCTCAGGGTCTCTTTGTCTGTGGGTCTCAGTGTCTCTGGGTATCTGGGTGTCAGTTTCTCAGGGTCTCAGAGTCCCTGGGTCAGTGTGTCTCAGTATCTCAGTGACTCAAGCTCTCTGGGTGTCAGGGTCTCAGGGTATCAGTGTCTCAGTGTCTCAGTGCCTCAGAGCCTCTGGGTCTTTGGGTCTCAGTGTCTCAGTTTGTCAGGGTCTCTTTGTCTCTGGGTCTCAGTGTCCCCGGGTATCTGGGTCTCAGTTTCTCAGGCTCTCAGTGTCCCTGGGTCAGTGTGTCTCAGTATCTCAGTGACTCAAGATCTCTGGGTCTCAGGGTATCAGTGTCTCAGTGTCTCTGGGTCTCTGGGTCTAAGTGTCTCAGTTTTTCAGGGTCTCAGTGTCACAGTGTCTCAGTGTCACAGGGTCTCATTGTCTCAAGGTTTCTGGGTCTCTGGGTCTCGGGGTCTCAGGGTGACTGGGTCTCTGGGTCTCATGGTCTCATTGTCTCTTGGTCTCTGGGTCTCAGTGTCTCAGAGTCTCAGAGTCTCAGTGTCTCATTGTCTCAGGGTCTCTGGGTCTCAGTGTCTCAATGTCTCAGTGTCTCAGAGTCTCAGGTTCTCAGGGTGTCATTGTATCAGTGTCTCATGGTCTCAATGTCTCAGTGTCTCAGGGTCTCAGGGTCACTGGGTGTCTGGGCCTCAGGGTCTCTGGGACTGTGGGTCTCAATGTCTCAGGATCTCAGTGTCTCAGTGACTCAGTGTCTCAGGTTCTCAGTCTCTCAGTGCCTCAGTGTCTCAGTGTCTCAGTGTCTCAGTGTCTCAGAGTCTCAGTGTCTCAGTCTCTCAGTGTCTCAGTGTCTCCGTGTCTCAGTGTCTCAGTGTCTCAGGGTCTCAGGGTCTCAGTGTTTCAGGGTCTCAGTGTCTCAGGTTCTCAGGGTCTCAGTGTCTCAGTGTCACATTGTCTCATGTCTCAGGATCTCAGTGTCTCAGTGCCTCAGGGTCTCTGTGTCTCAGGGTCTCAGGGTATCAGTGTCTCACTGTCTCAGGGTCTCAGTCTCTCAGGGTCTCAGTGTCTCAGTGTCTCTGGGGTCTCAGTGTCTCACGGTCTCTGGATCTCTGGTTCTCTGGGTCTCTTGGTCTGTGGGTGTCACTGTCTCTGTGTCTCAGGGTCTCTGTTTCTCTGGGTCTCAGTTTCTCAGTGTCTCTGAGTCTCTGTGTCTCTGGGTTTCAGTGTCTCAGAGTCTCAGGTTCTCAGGGTCTCAGGATCTCTGGGTCCCTCTGTGTCTGGGTCTCAGTGTCTCAGGGTTTCAGAGTCTCTGGATGTCTGGTTCTCTTGGTCTCGTGGTCTGTTGATCTCACTGTCTCTGTGTCTCAGACTCTCTGTGTCTCTGGGTAACTGGGTCTCAGTGTTTCAGTGTCTCAGTGTCCCAGGGTCTCAGGGTCTCAGTGTCTCAGTGTCTCAGGTTCTGAGGGTCTCTGGGTCACATTTTCTCAGGGTCTTAGGGTCTCTGTGTATCAGTGTCTCACGGTCTCAGTGTCTCAGTGTCCAAGGGAATCAGGGTCTCAGAGTCTCAGCTCTCAGTGTCTCAGGGACTCAGTGTCTCACTGTCTCAGTGTCTCATTGTTTCAGGGTCTCAGTATCTCAGGTTCTCAGTGTCTCAGGGTCCCTGGGAATCAGTGTCTCAGTGTCTCAGGTTCTCTGGGTCCCATGGTCACAGGGTCTCTGCGTCTCTGGGTCTCAGTGTCTCAGGGTCTCAGAGTCTCAGTGTCTCAGGAGGTCAGGATCTCCGTGTCTCAGTTTCTCAAGGTCTCATGGTCTCAGAGTCTCAGTGTCTCACTGTCTCAGGGTCTCAGTGTCTCTGGGTCTTTGGGTCTCAGGGTCTCAGTGTCTCAGGGTCTCAGGGTCTCAGGGTTTCAGGTTTGCAGTGTCTCAGTGTTGGAGGGTCTCAGTGTCTCAGCCTCTCTGGGTCTCAGGGTCTCTGGGTCTCAGTGTCTCAGGATCTCAGTGTCTCAGTGTCTCAGGGTGTCAGGGTCTCAGAGTCTCAATGTCTCAGGGTCTCAGTGTCTCATGTCTCAGTATCTCATGGTCTCAGTTTCTGAGTGTCTCTGTGTTTCTGGGTCACAGTTTCACAGGGTCTCAGGGTCTAAGGGTCTCAGGGTCACAGTGCCTCAGTGTCTCAGTGTCGCAGTGTCTCAGTGTCTGAGTGTATCACGGTCTTAGTGTCACAGTGGCTCAGGGTTTCAGGGTCGCAGTGTCTTGGTGTCTCTGGGTCTCTGTGTCTTTGTGTCACAGGGACTCTGGGTCTCAGGGTCTCAGTTTCTCAGGGTCTCAAGGTCTTGAGGCCTCTGGGTCTCTGTGTCTCAGGGTCTCTGGGTCTGTGGTTCACTGGGTCTCTGGATCTCAGGGTCTCTGGGTTTATGGTTCACTGGGTCTCTGGGACTCTGGGTCTCAGTGTCTCAGGGCCTCTGGGTCTTTGGGTCTCTGGTTCTCTAGGTCTCTGAGTCTCAATGTCTCAGTGTCTAAGGGTCTCCGGGTCTCTGGCTCTCTGGGTTTCTGTGCCTCAGTGTCTTAGTGTCTCAAGGTCTCAGTGTCTCAGGGTCTCAGGGTCTCAGGGCCTCTGGGTCTCTGTGTCTCAGTGCCTCAGGGTCTCAGGGTCTCAGGGTCTCAGGGCCTCTGGGTCTCTGTGTCTCAGTGCCTCAGGGTCTCAGGGTCTCAGTGCCTCAGTGCCTGAGGATCTTGGGGTCTCAGGGTCTTTGTGTTGCAATGTCTCAGTGTCTCAAGGTCTTAGTGTCTCAGTGTCACAGCTTCTCTGGATTCTTAGGTCTCACAGTCTCTGGGTCCCTGGGTCTCTGGGTCTCAGTGTCTCAGTCTCTCAGTGTCTCAGGGTCTCATGGTCTCAGTGTCTCAGGGTTTCTGGGTCTCTGGTCTCTGGGTCTCAGAGTTTCTGGGTCATTGGGTCTCAGTGTCTCTGGGACTCAGGGCCTCAGTGTCTCTGGGCCTCAGGGTCTCTGGGTCTCTGCTTCTCAGTGTCTCAGTGTCTCAGGGCCTCTGGGTCTCAATGTCTCAGTGTCTCTGGGTCTTTAGTCTCAGTGTCTCAGTTTCTCAGGGTCTCTTTGTCTCTGGGTCTCAGTGTCTCTGGGTATCTGGGTCTCAGTTTCTCAGGGTCTCAGTGTCCCTGGGTCACTGTGTCTCAGTATCTCAGTGACTCAAGCTCTTTGGTCTCAGCGTCTCAGGGTCTCAGGGTATCAGTGTCTCAGTGTCACTGGGTCTCTGGGTCTTAGTGTCTCAGTTTTTCAGGGTCTCAGTGTCACAGTGTCTCAGTGAATCTGGGCCTCAGTGTCTCAGTGTCTCAGGGTCTCAGGGTCACCGGGTCTCTGGGTCTCAGGGTCTCAGTGTCTCAGGGCCTCTGGGTCTCCGTGTCTCAGGATCTCAGGGTCTCAGTGTCGCAGTGTCTAAGTGTCTCAGGGTGTCAGGGTCTCTGTCTCAGGGTCTCAGTGTTTCATGTCACAGTATATCAGGGTCTCAGGTTCTCAGATTCTCATTGTCTCGGGTCTCTGGGCCTCTGGGTTACAGTTTCACAGGGTCTCAGGGTCTAAGGGTCTCAGGGTCGCAGTGTCTCAGTGTCTCACTGTCTCAGTGTCTCAGTGTCTAAGTGTCACAGGGTCTCAGGGTCTCTGGGTCTCAGTGTCTCAGGGTCTCCGGGTCTCTGGGTCTCTGTGTCTTTGGGTCTCAGTGTCTCAGTGTCTCACTGTCACAGGGTCTCAGGGTTTCAGGGTCTCTGAGTCTCTGGGTCTCAGTGTCTCAGGGTCTCAGCGTCTCTGGGTCTCAGGGTCTCTGTGTCTCATTTTCTCAGGGTCTCAGTGTCTCAGAGTCTCAGCTCTCAGTGTCTCAGAGTCTCAGTGTCTCTGTGTCTCAGTGCCTCAGGTTCTCAGGGTCTCAGTGTCTCAGGGTCTCTGGATCTCTGATTCTCTGGGTCTCTTGGCCTGTGGGTCTCACTGTCTCTGTTTCTCTGTGTCTCTGGTTCTCAGTGTCTCAGGGTCTCAGGATGTCTGGTTCTCTGGGTCTCTTGGTCTGTTGATCTCACTGTCTCTGTGTCTCAGATTCTCTGTGTCTCTGGGTAACTGGGTCTCAGTGTCACAGTGTCTCAGTGTCTCAGGGTCTCAGTGTCTCAGGGTCTCAGTGTCTTAGAGTCTCAGTGCCTCAGTGTCCCAGGGTCTCAGGGCCTCAGTGTCCCAGTGTCTCAGGGTCTCTGGGTCTCTGGGTCACATTTTCTCAGGTTCTCAGGGTCTCAGTGTCTCAGGGTCTCAGTCTCTCAGTGTCTCAGTGTCTCAAGGTCTCAGAGTCTCAGCTCTCAGTGTCTCAGTGTCTCAGGGTCTCAGTCTCTCAGTGTCTGAGGGTCTCTGTGTCTCAGGGTCTCAGGGTCTCTGGGTCTCAGAGTCTCAGTGTCTCAGGGTCTGAGGGTCTCCGTGTCTCAGTGCCACATTGTCTCAGTGTCTCTGGATCTCAGTGTCTCAGTGTCTCAGGGGTCTCAGAGTCTCAGGGTGTCAGTGTCTCAGTGTCTCTGGATCTCTGTGTCTTAGGGTCTCTGGATGTGTGGTTCTCTGGCTCTCTTGGTCTGTTGACCCCACTGTCTCTGTGTCTCAGACATTCTGTGTCTCTGGGTAACTGGGCCTCAGTCTCTCAGTGTCTCAGGGTCTCAGGGTCTCAGAGTCTCAGCTCTCAGTGTCTCAGGGTCTTAGTGTCTCAATGTCTCAGGGTCTCAGTGTCTCAGTGTCTGAGGGTCTCTGGGTCTCTGTGTCTCTGGGTCTCAGGGTCTCTGGGTCTCAGGGTCTCAGTGTCTCAGTCTCTGGATCTTTGTGTCTCAGGGTCTCTGGATGTTTGGTTCTCTGGCTCTCTTGGTCTGTTGACCTCACTGTCTCTGTGTCTCAGACACTCTGTGCCTCTGGGTAACTGGGACTCAGTGTCACAGTGTCTCAGTGCCTCAGGGTCTCAGTGTCTCAGTGTCCCAGGGTCTCAGGCTCTCAGTGTCTCAGTGCCTCGGGGACTCAGGGTCTCTGAGTCACATTTTCTCAGAGTCTCAGGGTCTCTGTGTATCAGCGTCTCAGGGTCTCAGTCTCTCAGTGTCTCAGGGAATCAGGGTCTCAGAGTCTCAGCTCTCAGTTTCTCAGGGTCTCAGTGTCTCACTGTCTCAGTGTCTCAGGGTCTCACTGTCTCAGTGTTTCAGTGTCTCAGTGTCTCAGTTTCTCAGTGTCTCAGTGTCTTTGGGTCTCAGAGTTTCAGGGTTGCAGTGTCTCAATGTCTCAGGATCTCAGTTTCTCAGTGTCTCAGGGTCTCTGGGTCTCAGTGTCTCAGGGCCTCAGTGTCTTTGGGTCTCAGAGTTTCAGGGTTGCAGTGTCTCAATGTCTCAGGATCTCAGTGTCGCAGGGTCTCAGTGTCACAGGGTCTCATTGTCTCTGGGCCTCAGGGTCTCAGTTTCTCAGGGTCTCAGGGACTCTGTGTCTCAGTGTCTCATGGCCTCAGGTTCTCAGGGTCTCTGGGTCACTGCGTGTCTGGGTCTCAGGGTCTCAGGGTCTCAGGTTCTCTGGATCTCTGGTTCTCAGTGTCTCTTGGTCTGTGGGTCTCACTGTCTCTGTGTCTCAGCATCTCTATGTCTCTGGGTCTCAGTTTCTCAGGGTCTCAGGGTTACTGTGCCTCAGTGTCTCAGTGCCTCAGGGTCTCAGAGCCTCAGTGTCTCAGGGACTCAGTGTATGAGTGTCACAGTGTCTCAGTCGCTCAGGGCCTCAGGGTCTCAGTGTCTCAGTGTTTCAGACTCTCAGTGTCTCAGTGCCTCAGTGTCTCAGGGTCTTAGTGTCTCAGGGTCTCACGGTCTCACGGTCTCTGGGTCACATTTTCTCAGGGTCTCAGTGTCTCAGTGTCTCAGGGTCTCAGTGTCTCAGGGTCTCCATCTCTCAGTGTCTCAGTGTCTCAGGGAATCTGAGTCTCAGAGTCTCAGTGTCTCAGGGTTTCAGTGCCTCTGTGTCTCAGTGTCTCAGGGTCTCAGGGTCTCAGTGCCTGAGGGTCTCTGGGTCTCTGTGTCTCTGTGTGTTAGTGTCGCATTGTCTCAGTGTCTCAGGATCTCAGTGTCTCAGTGTTTCAGGGTCTCAGGGTCTCAGTGTCTCAGGGTCTCAGGGTCTCAGGGTCTCAGTGTCTCAGGGTCTCAGCATCTCTGGGTCTCTGGGTCTCAGGGTCTCTGGATCTCTGGTTCTCTGGGTCTCTTGGTCTGTGGGTCTCACTGTCTCTGTGTCTCAGGGTCTCTGTTAACCAGGTTCTCTGAGTCTCAGTTTCTCTGGGTCTCTGTGTCTCAGTGTCTCGGAGACTCAGGGTCTCAGGGTCTCAGGATCTCTGGGTCCCTGCGTGTCTGGGTCTCAGTGTCTCAGGGTCTCTGGATGTATGGTTCTCTGGGTCTCTTGGTCTGTTGATCTCACTGTCTCTGTGTCTCAGAGCCTCTGTGTCTCTGGGTAACTGGGTCTCAGTGTCACAGTGTCTCAGTGTCTCAGGGTCTCAGTGTCTCAGTGTCTCAGGCTCTCAGTGTCTCAGGGTCTCTCGGTCACTGGGTCACATTTTCTCCGGGTCTCTGTGTATCAGTGTCTCAGGGTCTCAGTGTCTCAGGGTCTCAGTCTCTCAGTGTCTCAGTGTCTCAGGGAATCAGGGTCTCAGAGTCTCAGCTCTCAGTTTCTCAGGGTCTCAGTGTCTCACTGTCTCAGTGTCTCAGTGTTTCAGGGTCTCAGTGTCTCAGTTTCTCAGGGTCTCTGGATCTCTGGGTCTCAGGGTCCCTGGGAAACAGTGTCTCAGTATCTCAGGTTCTCTGGGTCCCATGGTCACAGGGTCTCTGCATCTCTGGGTCTCTGGGTCTCAATGCCTCAGGGCCTCCGGGTCTCAGTGTTTCAGTGTCTCAGGGTTTCAGTGTCTCATTGTCTCAGGGTCTCAGTTCTCAGTGTCTCAGTGTCTCAGGGGCTCAGGATCTCAGTGTTTCACTTTCTCAAGGTCTCGTGGTCTCAGAGTCTCAGTGTCTCACTGTCTCAGTGACTCTCTGTCTCAGGGTCTCAGTGTCTCTGGGTCTCAGGGTCTCTGTGTCTCAGGGTTTCAGGTTTGCAGTGTCTCAGTGTCTCAGTGTCGGAGGGTCTCAGTGTCTCAGTGTTTCAGCCTCTCTGGGCCTCAGGGTCTCTGGGTCTCCGGGTTTCAGTGTCTCACGGTCTCTGGGTCTCAGAGTCTCGGTATCTCAGGGTGTCAGGGTCTCAGGACTCAATGTCTCAGGGTCTCAGTGTCTCATGTCGCAGTATCTCAGTGTCTCAGTGTCTCAGTTTCTCAGGGTCTCAGGGTCGCTGGGTCTCAGTCTCTCCGTGTCTCAGGGTTTCAGGGTCCCTCCCTGGGTCTCTGGGTCTCAGTGTCTCAGGGTCTCTGGGTCTCTGGGTCTCTGTGTCTTTGGGTCTCAGTGTCTCAGGGTCTCAGTGTCTCAGTGTCTCAATGTCTCATTGTCACTGGGTCTCAGTGTCTCAGGGTCTCTGGGTGTCTGGTTCTCTGGGTTTCAGGGTCTCTGAGTCTCTGGGCCTCAGTGTCTCAGAGTCTCAGTGTCAGAGGGTTTCTGTATAACTCGGTCTCAGAGTCTCTGGGTCTCTGGGTCTCTGCGTCTCAGTGTCTCTGGGTTCTCTGGGGTTCTGTCTCATTGTTCCTGGGTCTCAGTGTTTCAGTTTCTCAGGGTCTCTTTGTCCCTGGGTCTCAGTGTCTCAGTGTCTCTGGGTATCTGGGTCTCAGTTTCTCAGGGTCTCAGTGTCTCCGGGTCTCTGGTCTCTGGATCTCAGTGTCCATGACTCAGGGTCTCAGTTTCCCGCGTCTCAGGGTCTCTGGGTCTCAATGTGTCAGTGTCTCAGGGTCTCAGTTTCTCAGGGTGTCTGGGTCTCTGGTTCTCAATGTCTCATTGTTTCTGGGTCTCTGGTTCTCAGTGTCTCAGGGTCTCAGGGTCTCCGGGTCTCAGGGTCTCTGCTTCTCAGGGTCTCTGGGTCTCAGTGTCTCAGGGTCTCAGTGTCTCTGGGTCTCAGTGTCTCAAGGTTTCAGGGTCTTTGGGTCTCTGGTCTCATTGTCTCAGTTTCTCAGTATCTCAGTGTCTCAGGGTCTCAGGGTCTCAGTTTCTCAGGGTCTCTGGGTGTCTGGGTCTCAGGGTCCCTGGGTCTCAGAGTCTCAGGGTCTCAGTGTCTTTGGGTCACTCTGTCTCATTGTATCAGTCCCTCAGGGTCTCAGTGTCTCGTTCTGGGTCTCAGGGTCTCTGTGTCTCAATGTCTCAGGGTCTCTGTACATCTGGTATCATTTTTTAATTGTCTCAGGGTCTCAGTGTCTCAGGGTCTCTGGGCCTCTGCGTCACTGGGTCTCTGGGTCTCCGTGTCTCACTGTCTCAGTGTCCCATGGTCTCAGGGTCTCAGTGTCTCAGTGTCTCGGGTTCTGCGGGTCTCTGGGTCTCTGAGTCACATTTTCTCAGCGTCTCAGGGTCTCTGTGTCTCAGTGTCTCAGTGTCTAAGGGAATCAGGGTCTCAGATTCTCAGGGTCTCAGTGTTTCACTGTCTCAGTGTCTCAGTGTTTCAGGGTCTCAGTGTCTCAGGGTCTCAGTATCTCAGGGTCTCTGTGCCTCTGCGTCACTGGGTCTCTGGGTCTCAGTGTCTCACTGTCTCAGTGTGTCACTGTGTCAGGGTCAGCGGGTCCCCTGGTCTCTGTGTTTCTGGGACTCTGGGTCACTGGCTCTCAGTGTCTCAGGGTCTCTGGGTCTCAGGGTCTCAGTGTCTCTGGGTCTCCGGGTCTCAGTGCCTCAGGGTGTCAGGGTCTCCGTCTCTCAGTGTCTCAGGGTCTCAGGATCTCTGGATCTCAGTGACCCAGTATCTCAGGGTCTTAGTGTCTCTGGGTTACTCAGTCTCTGGGTTTCTGGGTCTCTGGATGTCAGTGTCTCAGGGTCTCTGGCTCTGTGTGTGCCTCGGTCTCTGGGTCTCAGTTTCTCAGAGACTGAGGGTCTCTGAGTCTCTGGGTCTCAGTGTCTCGGTGTCACAGGGACACAGGGTCTCAGGGTCTCAGTTTCTCAGGGTGTAGGTCTCGAGGCCTCTCGGTCTCTGTGTCTCAGGGTCTCTGGGTCTATGGTTCACTGGTTCACTGGGTCTCTGGGTCTCAGTGCCTCTGGGCCTCTGGGTCTATGGGTCTCTGATTCTCTTCGTCTCTGGGTCTCAATGTCTCAGTGTCTCAGGTTCTCAGTTTCTCATTGCCTCAGTGTCTCATGGTCTCAATGTCTCAGTGTCTCAGGGTCACTGGGTGTCTGGGCCTCAGGGTCTCTGGGTCTCAGTATCTCAGTGTCTTAGGGACTCAGGGTCTCTGTGTCTCAGTGTCTCATGGTCTCTGGGTCTCAATGTCTCAGTATCTCAGGGTCTCATCGTCCTTGGGTCTCTGTGTCTCAGTGTATCAGAGTCTGAGTGTCTCAGTGTCTCAGTGTCTCACTGTCTCAGGGTCTCTGGGTCTCTGTGTCTCAGTGTCTCAGGGTCTCTGTGTCTCAGTGTCTCAGGGTCTCTGTGTCTCAGTGTCTCAGTGTCTCAGGGTCGCAAGTTCTCAGTGTCTCAGGGTCTCTGGGTCTCTGAGTCTCAGTGTCTCAGGGTCTCTGGGTCTCTGAGTCTCAGGGACTCTGGGTCGCAGTAACTCACAGTCTCTGTGTCTCTAGGTCACTGGATCTCTGGGTCTCTGGGTCTTTAGGTCTCAGTGTCTCAGGGCCTCTGGGTGTCTAGTTCTCTCGTTCTCTTGGTCTCTGGGTCTCAAAGTCTCAATGTTGCAGGGCCTCAGGGTCGCAGCTTCTCAGTTTCTCAGTGTTTCATGGTCTCAGTGTCTCAGTGGCTCAGTGTCTCAGGGTCTCAGGGTCTTAGAGTCTCAGGGTGTCAGGGTCTCTGGGTCTCTGGATCTCCAGTTCTCAGGGTCTCTGGGTCCAAGTGTCCCAGAGTCTCAGTTTCTCAGGGTCTCAGTGTCTCAGGGTCTCAGTGTCACAGTGTCTCATTTTCTCAGGGTCTCTGAGTCTCAGGGTCTCAGTGTCTCAGTGTCCCAGGGTCTCACGGTCACACTGTCTCAGTGTCTCAGG
The DNA here is from genome assembly GCF_965287045.1 of Carcharhinus amblyrhynchos. Classification (NCBI taxonomy): domain Eukaryota; kingdom Metazoa; phylum Chordata; class Chondrichthyes; order Carcharhiniformes; family Carcharhinidae; genus Carcharhinus; species Carcharhinus amblyrhynchos. The sequence goes on along the minus strand of NW_027649924.1, from coordinate 49,080 downwards.
CTCTCAGTGTCTCAGGGACTCAGGGTCTCAGTGTCTCAGCTCTCAGTGTCTAGTGGGTTCAGTGTCTCCCTGTCTCAGTGTCTCAGGGCCTCAGTCTCTCAGTGTCTCAGGGCCTCAGTGTCTCAGGGTCTCAGGGTCTCTGGGAATCAGTGTCTCTGGGTCTCGGGTTCTCAGGGTCTCATGGTCACAGGGTCTCTGTGTCTCTGGGTCTGTGCGTCTCAGTGACTCCGGGTCTCCGGGTCTCCGTGTATCAGTGTCTCCGTGTCTCAGGGTCACAGTGTCTCATTGTCTCATGGCCTCAGGCCCTCAGTGTCTCAGTGCCTCAGGGGCTGAGGACCTCAATGTCTCATTGTCTCCGGTCTCAGGGTCTCAGTGTCTCAGTGTCTCGTGTCTCAGTGTCTCAGGGTCTCAGAGTCTCAGTGTCTCTGGTTCTGTGTGTCTCAGCATCTCAGTGTCTCTGTGTCTCAGGGTCTCAGGGTCTCAGTGTCTCATGGTCTCAGGGTCTCTGTCTCAGTGTCTCTGGGTCTCTGGGCCTCTGGGTCTCAGTGTCTCAGGGTCTCAGGGTCTCAGGGCCTCAGGCATTCAGCGTCGCAGTGTCTCAGTGTCTCAGAGTCTCAGGCTCAATGAGTCTCTGTGTCTCAGTGTCTATGGGTCTCTGGGCCTCTGGGTCTCTGGGCCTCAGGGTATCTCTGCCTCAGTGTTTCAGGGTCTCAGGGTCTCAGCTTCTCAGTGCCTCAGTGTTTCAGGGTCTCAGGGCCTCTGCGTCTCTGGGTCTCAGGGTCTCTGTGCCTCAGTGTCTCAGGGTCACAGGGTCTCAGTGTCTCAGGGTCTCAGGGTCTCTGGATCTCTCGTTCTCAGGGTTTCTGTGTATCAGTGACTCAGTCTCTCAGGGTCTCAGTGTCTATGGGTCTCAGAGTCTCATGGTCACAGTCTCTCAGTGTCTCAGTGTCTCAGGTTCTCAGTGTCTCATTTTCTCAGGGTCTCAGTGTCTCAGTGCCTCAGAGTTTCATGGTCACATTGTCTCAGTGTCTCAGATTCTCAGTGTCTCAGAGTCTCAGGGACTCAGAGTCTCAGGGTCTCAGTGTCTCAGTGGCTGAGGGTCTCTGGGTCTCTGTGTCTCAGGGTCTCTGGGTCTCAAGGTCTCAGGGTCTCAGGGTGTCAGTGTCTCAGTGTCTCAGGGTCTCTGGGTCACATTTTCTCAGGGTCTCAGGGACTCTGTCTCTCATTTTCTCATGTTCTCAGTATCTCTGAGTCTCAGTGTCTCAGGGAATCAGGGTTTCAGAGTCTCAGCTCTCAGTGTCTCTGGGTCTCAGTGTCTCACTGTCTCACTGTCTCAGTGTCTCAGTGTCTCAGGGTCTCTTTGTCTCTGTGCTTCAGGGTCTCTGTGTCTCAGGGTCTCAGTGTCTCAGGGTCTCAGTGTGTCAGTGTCTCAGGGTGTCAATGTTTCAGGGTCTCAGTGTCTCAGTGTCTCAGGTTCTCAGGGCCTCAGTGTCTCAGTGTCGCATTGTCTCATGTCTCAGGATCTCAGTGTCTCAGTGTCTCCGTGCCTCAGGGTCTCTGGGTCTCTATGTCTCACTGTCTCAGGGTCTCAGGGTTTCTGTTTCTCAGGGTCTCAGTGTCTCAGTGTCCATGGTCTCAGTGTCTCAGTGTCTCAGGTTCTGCGGGTCTCTGGGTCTCAGGGTCACATTTTCTCAGGTCTCAGGGTCTCTGTGTATCAGTGTCTCAGTGTCTAAGGCAATCAGGGTCTCAGACTCTCAGGGTCTCAGTGTTTCACTGTCTCGGTGTCTCAGTGTTTCAGGGTCTCTGGGTCTCAGGGTCCCTGGAAGTCATTGCCTCAGTGTCTCAGGTTCTCTGGGTCCCATGCTCACAGAGTCTCTGCGTCTCTGGGTCTCTGGGTCTCATTGTCTCAGGGTCTCCGGTTCTCAGTGTATCAGTGTCTCAGGGTCTCAGTGCCTCATTGTCTCAGGGTATCAGTGTCTCAGTGTCTCAGGAGGTCAGGATCTCAGTGTCTCAGTTTCTCAAGGTCTCACGGTCTCAGAGTCTCAGTGTCTCACAGTCTCAGTGTCTCAGTTTCTCAGGGATTCAGGTTTGCAGTTCTCTGTGTCTCAGAGTCGGAGGGTCTCAGTGTCTGAGTATCACAGCCTCTCTGGGCCTCAGGGTCTCTGGGTCTCAGTGTCTCAGTGTCTCAGGGTCTCAGTTTCTCAGTGCCGTTGTGTCTCTGGGTCACAGTTTCACAGGATCTCAGTGTCGCAGTGTCGCAGTGTCTCAATGTCTAAGTGTCTCAGGGTCTCTGTGTCTCAGGGTCTCTGGGTCTCAGTGCCTGAGTGTCACAGGGTCTCCGGGTGTCGGGGTCTCTGTGTCTTTGGGTCTCAGTGTCTCAGTTTCTCAGTGTCTCAGGGACTCAGTGTCTCCGTGACTCAGTGTCTCAGTGCTACAATGTCTCAGTGTCTCAGGGTCTCAGTGTCTCAGTGTCTCAGGGTTTCAGGTTCTCAGTGTCTGAGTGTCTCAGGGTCTCAGTGCCTCAGGGTCTCAGGGTCTCAGTGTCTCAGTGTCCCAGGGTCTCAGCGTCTCAGTGTCTCAGTGTCTCAGGGTCTCAGGTCTCTGGGTCTCTGGGTCACATTTTCTCAGGGTCTCAGGATCTCTGTGTATCAGTGTCTCAGGGTTTCAGTCTCTCAGTGTCTCAGGGTCTCAGTGTCTCAGTGTTTCAGGGTCTCAGTGTCTCTGGGTCTCTGGGTCACAGGGTCCCTGGGATCAGTGTCTCAGTGTGTCAGGGTCTCTGGGTCTCAGGGTCCCTGGGAATCAGTGTCTCAGATTCTCTGGGTCCCATGGTCACAGGGTCTCTACCTCTCTGGGTCTCAGTGCCTCAGGGTCTCCAGGTCTCAGTGTCTCAAACTCTCATAGTCTCAGAGTCTCACTGTCTCAGGGTCTCAGTGTCTCTGGGTCTCTTTGTCTCCGGGTCTCAGTGTCTCAGGGGCTCAGGATCTCAGTGTCTCAGTTTCTCAAGGTCTCACGGTCTCAGAGTCTCAGTGTCTCACTGTCTCAGTCTCTCTGGGTCTCTGGGTCTCAGGGTCCAGTGTCTCAGGGTCTCAGGGTTTCAGGTTTGCAGTGTCTCAGTGTCGGAGGGTCTCAATGTCTCAGCCTCTCTGGGTCTCAGGGTCTCTGGGTCTCAGGTTCTCAGTGCCTCAGGGTCTCTGGATCTCTGTGTCTTTGGGTCACAGTGTCTCATGGTCTCAGGGTCTCAGTGTCTCAGTGTGTCATTGTCACTGGGTCTCAGTATCTCAGTGTCTCAGGGTCTCTGGTTGTCTGTTTCTCAGGGTTTCAGGGTCTCTGAGTCTCTGGGCCTCAGTGTCTCAGAGTCTCAGTGTCAGAGGGTATCTGTATAACTGGGTCTCAGAGTCTCTGGGTCTCTGCGTCTCTGCGTCTCAGTGTCTCTGGGTCACAGGGTCACGGTGTCTCTGGGTTTCAGGGTTTCTGGGTCTCAGGGCCTCTGTGTCCCAGGGTCTCTGTGTCTCTGGGTCTCAGTGTTTCAGTTTCTCAGGGCCTCTTTGTCCCTGGGTCTCAGTGTCTCAGTGTCTCTGGGTATCTGGGTCTCAGTTTCTCAGGGTCTCTTTGTCTCTGGGTCTCAGTGTCTCAGTGTCTCTGGGTATCTGGGTCTCAGTTTCTCAGGGTCTCAGTGTCCCTGGGTCTCTGGGTCTCTGTGTCTCAGTGTCTCTGTGCCTCAGTGCTTCAGTGACTCAGGGTCTCAGGGTCTCAGTGTCTCAGGGTCTCAGTTTCTCAGCGTCTCAGGGTCTCTGGGTCTCAATGTCTCAGTGTCTCAGGGTCTCAGTGTCTCAGGGTGTCTGGGTCTCTGGTTCTCAGGTCTCATTATCTCTGGGTGTCTGGGTCTCAGTGTCTCAGGGTCTCAGTTTCTCAGCGTCTCAGGGTCTCTGGGTCTCAATGTCTCAGTGTCTCAGGGTCTCAGTGTCTCAGGGTGTCTGGGTCTCTGGTTCTCAGTGTCTCATTATCTCTGGGTCTCAGGGTCTCAGTGTCCCATTGTCTCTGGGTCTCTGGTTCTCTGTGTCTCAGGGTCTCAGTGTCTCAGGGTCTCAGTGTCTCAGGGTCTCAGTGTCTCATTGTCTCTGGGTCTCTGCTTCTCAGGGTCTCTGGGTCTCAGTGTCTCAGGGTCTCAGTGTCTCTGGGTCTCAGTGTCTCAGGCTCTTTGGGTCTCTGGTCTCATTGTCTCAGTTTCTCAGTATCTCAGTGTCTCAGGGTCTCAGGGTCTCAGTGTCTCAGTTTCTCAGGGTCTCTGGGTGTCTGGGTCTCAGGGTCCCTGGGTCTCAGAGTCTCAGGGTCTCAGGGTCTCAGTGTCTCTGGGTCACTGTGTCTCATTGTATCAGTCCCTCAGGGTCTCAGTGTCTCGTGATCTCTGGGTCTCAGGGTCTCTGTGTCTCAATGTCTCAGGGTCTCTGTACATCTGGTATCATTTTTTAATTGTCTCAGGGTCTCAGTGTGTCAGGGTCTCTGGGCCTCTGCGTCACTGGGTCTCTGGGTCTCCGTGTCTCACTGTCTCAGTGTCCCATGGTCTCAGGGTCTCAGTGTCTCAGTGTCTCAGGTTCTGCAAGTCTCTGGGTCTCTGGGTCACATTTTATCAGGGTCTCAGGGTCTCTGTGTATCAGTGTCTCAGTGTCTCAGTGTCTAAGGGAATCAGGGTCTCAGAGTCTCAGGGTCTCAGTGTTTCACTGTCTCAGTGTCTCAGTGTTTCAGGGTCTCTGTGTCTCAGGGTCTCCGGGTCTCAGTGCCTCAGTGTCACAGGGTCTCCGGGTGTCTGGGTCTCTGTGTCTTTGGGTCTCAGTGTCTCAGTTTCTCAGTGTCTCAGGGACTCATGGTCTCCGTGACTCAGTGTCTCGGTGCTACAATGTCTCAGTCTCAGGGTCTCAGTGTCTCAGTGTCTCAGGGTTTCAGGTTCTCAGTGTCTGAGTGTCTCAGGGTCTCAGTGCCTCAGGGTCTCAGTGTCTCAGTGGCTCGGGGACTCAGGGTCTCAGTGTCTCAGTGTCCCAGGGTCTCAGCGTCTCAGTGTCTCAGTGTCTCGGGGTCTCAGGTCTCTGGGTCTCTGGGTCACATTTTCTCAGGGTCTCAGGATCTCTGTGTATCAGTGTCTCAGGGTTTCAGTCTCTCAGTGTCTCATTGTCTCAGTGTCTCAGGATCTCAGTGTCTCAGTGACTCAGTACCTCAGGTTCTCAGTCTCTCAGTGTCTCAGGGAATCACGGTCTCAGAGTCTCAGCTCTCAGTGTTTCAGGGTCTCAGTGTCTCAGGGTCTCCGTGTCTCAGGGTCCCTGGGAATCAGTGTCTCAGTGTCTCAGGGTCTCTGGGTCTCAGGGTCCCTGGGAATCAGTGTCTCAGTTTCTCTGGGTCCCATGGTCACAGGGTCTCTGCGTCTCTGGGTCTCAGTGTCTCAGGTTCTCTGGTTCTCAGTGTCTCAGGGTCTCAGTGTCTCGGTGTCTCGGTGTCTCAGGAGGTCAGGATCTCAGTGTCTCAGTTTCTCAAGGTCCACGGTCTCAGAGTCTCAGTGTCTCACTGTCTCAGGGTCTCAGTGTCTCAGGGTCTCTTGGTTTCTGGGTGTCTCCGTGTCTCAGTGTCTCAGTGTCTCAGGTTCTCAGAGCCTCTGGGTCTCAGTGCTTAGTGTCCCAGGGTCTCACGGTCTCAGTGCCTCAGGTTCTCAGTCTCTCAGCGTCTCAAGGTTTCAATGTCTCAGGTTCGCAGTGTCTCAATGTCTCAAAGTCTCAGTGTCTCTGTGTCTCAGTGTCTCTGTGTCTCAGTGTCTCTGTGTCTCCGTGTCTCAGAGTCTCAGTGTCTCTGTGTCTCAGGGTCTCTGGGTCTCTTGGTTACAGTGTCTCTGGTTCTCTGGGACTCTGGATCTCTGGGTCTCAGTGTCTCTGGGTCTCTGATTCTTTGGGTCACAGTGTCTCAGCGTCTCAGGTTGTCAGTGTCTCAGTGTCTCAGCATCTGAGCATCTCAGTGTCTCTGTGTCACAGTGCCGCAGGGTCTCAGTATCTCAGCCTCTCAGTGTCTCAGGGCCTCAGTGTCTCAGCTTCTCAGTGTCTCATTGTGTCAGGGTCTCAGGGTCTCAGGGTCTCAGTGTCTCAGCCACTCAGTGTCTCAGGATATCAGTGTCTCAGTGTCTCTGGGTCTCTGGGTGTCTGGTTCTCGGAGTCTCAGGGTCTCTGGGTCTCAGGGTCTCTGGGTCTCAGTGTCTCTGTATCTCAGGGTCTCAGTGTCTCCGTGTCTCAGGGGCTCAGGGTCTCAGTGTCCAAGAGTGTCAGTGTCTCAGGGTCTCTGGGTCTCAGGGTCTCTGGGTCTGAGGGCCTCTAAGTCTCAGGGTCTCAGTGCCTCAGGGTCTCAGGGTCCATGGGTAGCTGGGTGTCTGTGTCTCAGTGCCCCATGTCTCAGTGTCTCAGGGTCTCAGGGACTCAATGTCTCAGGGTCTCGGTGTCTCAGGGCCTCAGTGTCTCAGAGCCTCAGGGTCTCAGTCTCTCAGGGTCTCAGTGTCTCAATGTCTCAGTGTCTGCGGGTCTCAGTGCCTCAGGGTCTCAGTGCCTCAGGGCCTCAGGGTCTCTGGGTCTCAGTGTCGCAGTGTCTCAGGGTCTCAGTGTCTCTGGTTCTCAGGGTCTCAGGGTCTCAGGATCTCAGTGTCTCAGTATCTCAGGGTCTCTGGGTCTCAGTGTCACAGAGTCTCTGGGTGTCCGTGTCTCAGTTTCTCAAATTCTCATGTTCTCTGGTTGTCTGTGCCTCAGTATCTCAGGGTCTCAGCGTCTTATTGTCTGAAGGTCTCTGGGTCTCAATGTCTCAGTTTCTCAGGGTCTCTCTGCTTCTCTGGGTCTCAGGGTCTCTGGGTCTCAATGCCTCAGGGTCTCAGGATCTCAGTGTCTCAGTATCTCGGGGTTTCTGGGTCTCTGCTTCTCTGGGTCTCTGGGTCTCTGGGTCTCAGTGTCTCAGTGTCTCAGGGTCTCTGTGACTCAGGGTCTCAGGGTCTCAGTGTCTCAGGGTCTCTGGGTCTCTTGGTCTCAGTGTTTCAGAGTCTCATGGCCTCAGTGTCTCAGTGTCTCAGGGTCTCAGTGTCTCTGTGTCACAGGGTCTCTAGGTGCCTGGGTCTCAGAGTCTCTGGATCTCTGGATCTCTGGGTCTCTGCGTCTCAGTGTCTCAGTCTCTCAGTGTCTCCGGGTCTCATGGTCTCAGTGCCTCAGGGTTTCTCGGTCTCTGGTCTCTGGGTCTCAGGTTGTCGGGGTCATTGGGTCTCAGTGTCTCTGGGTCTCAGGGTCTCTGGGTCTCAGGGTCTCAGAGTCTCTGGGTCTCAGTATCTCAGTGCCTCAGTGTCTCTGGGTCCCAGGGTCTCTGGGTCTCTGTTTCTCAGAGTCTCTCGGTCTCTGTGTCTCTGGGTCTCATTGTCTTAGTTTGTCAGGGTCTCTTTGTCTCTGTGTCTCAGTGTCTCAGGGTCTCTGTGTCTCTGGGTCTCAGTCTCTCTGGCTCTCTGGATCTCAGTGTCTCTGGGTCTCTGGGTATCAGTGTCGCAGGGTCTCTGGGTCTCAGTGTCTCGGTGTCTCAGTGTCTCAGGGTCTCTGCGTCTCAGTGTCACTGTGTCTTTGGGTCTCTGGGACTGTGGGCCTCTGGGTCTCTGGGACTCAATGTCTCAGGGTCTCCGAGTCTCAGTGTCTCAGTGTCTCATTATCTCAGGGTCTCAGAGTCTCAATGTCTCAGTGTCTCAGAGGCTCAGGACCTCAGTGTCTCAGTTTCTCAAGGTCTCAGGGTCTCTTAGTCTCAGTGCCTCACTGCCTCAGCGTCTTGGTGTCTCAGGGTCTCAGGATCTCAGTGTCTCCGGGTCTCTGGGTCTCAGGGTCTCTGTGTCTCTGCGTCCGTGGTTCTCAGTATCTCCGGGTCTCAGGGTCTCTGAGTTTCTGGGTCTCTGGGTCTCTGTGTCTCAGTGTCTCAGTGTCTCAAGGTCTCGGGGTCTCTGTGTCTCAGTTTCTCTGGGTCTCTGGGACTCAGGGACTCTGTGCCTTAGTGTCTATGTGTCTTTGGCTCTCTGGGTCTATGGGAATCAGTTTCTCAGGGTCTCTGGGTTCAGTATCACAGTGTCTCAGGGTCTCAGTATCTCAGTGTCTCAGTGACTCATGGTCTCAGTGTCGCAATGTCTCAGGGTCTCTGGGTCTCAGTGTCTCTGGGTCTCATGGTCTCAGGGACTCAGTGCCTCAGTGTCTCAGTGTCTCAGGGTCTCAGGATCTCAGTGTCTCAATGTCTCACGGTCTCTGGGTCCCTGGGTTTCTGAGTCTCAGGGTCTCTGGGACACTGGGTCTCAGTGTCTCAGTCTCTCAGTGTCTCAGGGTGTCAGGGTTTTTGGGTCTCTGGGTCTCAGGGTGTCTGGGTCATTTGGTCTCAGTGTCTCTGGATCTCAGGATCTCAGGGTCTCTGGAACTCTGGGTTTCTGGCCTCTGGGTCTCTGGGTCCCTCGGTCTCTGGGTCTCAGTGTCTCAGCTTCTCAGGGTCTCTGGGTCTCTGTGAGTCAGTGTCTCAGGGTCTCAGTCGCTGGGTCTCTGGGTCTCTGTGTCTCGGTGTCCCAGTGTCTCAGGGTCTCTGGTTGTCAGTGTCTCAGCGTCTCAGGGTCTCGGTATCTCAGTGTCTCAGTGACTCAGGGTCTCAATGTCTCTGGGTCTCGGGGTCTCAGTGTGCCAGGGTCTCATGGTCTCAGTGTCTCAGTGTCTCAGGGTCTCAGTGTCTCAGGGTTTCAGTGTCTCAGTGTCACAGGGTCTCTGGGTCCCTGGGCCTCAGAGTCTCTGGGTCTCTGCGTCTCAGTGTCTCAGGGTCTCATGGTCTCAGTGTCTCAGGGTTTCTGGGTCTCTGGCCTCTGGGTCTCAGGGTGTCTGGGTTAATGGGTCTCAGTCTCTTTGGGTCTCAGGGCCTCAGAGTTTCTGCGGCTCAGGGTCTCTGGGTCTCAGGGTCTCTGGGTCTCAGGGTTTCTGGGTTTCTGGATCTCAGGTTCTCTGTGTCTCTGGTTCTCAGTGTCTCAGTGTCTCAGGGTCCCTGGGTCTCAGGGTCTCAGGGTCTCAGTTTCTCAGGGTCTCAGGGTCTCAGGGTCTCTGTGTCTCTGGGTCTCTCGGTCTCAGTGTCTCTGGCTCTCTGGATCTCATTGTCTCAGGGTCTCAGCGTCTCTGGGTCTCAGTGTCTCTGTGTCTCAGTGTGTCAGGGTCTCAGGGGCTCTGGGTCTCTGGGTCTCAGGGTCCCAGGGAATCAGGGTCTCAGTGTTTCATTGTCTCAGGGTCTCAGAGTCTCAATGTCTCAGTGTCTCAGGGGCTCAGGACCTCAGGGTCTCAGTTTCTCAAGGTCTCAGAGTCTCAGAGTCTCAGTGCCTCAGTGTCTCAGGGTCTCAGTGTCTCTGTGTCTCAGGTTGTGTTGGTCTCAGGGTCTCTGCTTCTCCGGGTCTCTGGGTCTCAGTTACTCAGGGTCTCTGGGCCACTGCGTGTCTGAGTCTCTGTGTCTCTGTGTCTCAGGGTCTCAGTGTCTCAGTGTCTCGTGTCTCAGCTTCTCAGTGTCTCAGTGTTTCAGGGTCTCAGGGTCTCTGCATCTCTGGTAGTCTGGGTCTCAGGGTCTCTGTGTCTCACTGTCGCAGCGTCTCAGCTTCTCAGTGTCTCAGTGTTTCAGTGCTTCAGGGTCTCAGTGTCTCACGGCCTCAGGGTCTCTGGGTCTCAGTGTCTCAGGGTGTCAGGGTCTCTGGGTCTCAGGATCTCTAGTTCTCAGGGTCTCTGGGTCTTAGTGTCGCAGAGTCTCAGTTTCTCAGGGTCTCAGTGTCTCAGGGTCTCAGTGTCTCATTTTCTCAGGGTCTCTGGGTCCCTGGGTGTCAGGGTCTCAGGGTTTCAGGGTTGCAGTGTCTCAATGTCTCAGGATCTCAGTGTCTCAGTGTCTCAGTGTTGCAGGGTCTCAGTGTCTCAGGGTCCCAGGTTCTCTTGGTCCCAGGGTCTCTGCTTCTCAAGGTCTCTGGGTCTCTGGGCCTCAGTTTCTCAGGGTCTCTGTGTCTCAGTGTCTCAGGGACTCTGGGTCACTGCGTGTCTGGGTCTCTGTGTCTCTGTGTCTCAGGGTCTCAGTGTCTCAGGGTCTCAGTGTCTCAGTGTCTCAGGGTGTCAGGGTCTCAGGGTGTCAGGGTCTCTGGATCTCTCGTTCTCAGGGTTTCTGGGTCTCAGTGTATCAGTGTATCAGTGTCTCAGTGTCTCAGTCTCTCAGGGTCACCGTGTCTCTTTTTCTCAGGGTCTCATGGTCACAGTCTCTCAGTGTCTCAGGGTCACAGTGTCTCAGGGTCTCAGTGCCTCAGGGTCTCTGGTTCCCTGGGTCCCAGGATCTCAGTGTCTCAGTGTGTCATTGTTTCAGGTTCTCAGTGTCTCATTTTCTCAGGGTCTCTGGGTCTCAGTGTCTCAGGGTGTCAGTGTCTCAGGGTCTCAGTGTCGCAGTATCTCAGGGGCTCAGGGCCTCAATGTCTCTGTGTCTCTGTGTCTCAATGTCTCAGGGCCTCAGTGTCTCCGTGTCTCAGGGTCTCAGTGTCTCACTGTCTCAGGGTCTCTGTGTATCAGTGTCTCAGGGTCTCAGGGTCTCAGGGTCTCAGGGAATCAGGGTCTTAGAGTTTTAGCTCTCAGTGTCTCAGTGTTTCATGGTCTCAGTGTCTCAGGGTCACTGGTTCTCTGGGTCTCAGGGTCTCAGGTTTTCAGGGTTGCAGTGTGTCATTGTCCCAGGGTCTCACTGTCTCAGGGTCTCAGGTTGTCTTGGTCTCAGGGTCTCTGCTTCTCAGGGTCTCTGTGTCTCAGTTTCTCAGGGTCTCAGAGTCTCTGTATCTCAGTGTCTCAGGGTCTCAGGTTCTCTGGGTCTCTGGGTCACTGCGTGTCTGGGTCTCTGGGTCTCTGTGTCTCAGGGTCTCAGGGTCTCAGTGCCTCCGGGTCTCAGGCTCTCTGGGTCTCTGGATCTCTGGGTCTCAGGGTCTCTGTGTCTCTGGGTCACTGCGTGTCTGGGTTTCTGGGTCTCAGGGCCGCTGGGCCTCAGTGACACAGGGTCTCAGCTTCTCAGTGTCTCAGTGTTTCAGGGTCTCAGGGTCTCAGGGTCACTGAATCTCTGGTACTCTGGGTCTCATGGTCTCAGGGTCTCTGTGCCTCAGTGCCTCAGTGTTTCAGGGTCTCAGTGTCTCAGTGGCGCAGTGTCTCAGGGTCTTAGTGTCTCAGTGGCTCAGTGTCTCAGGGTCTCAGTGTCTCAGGGTGTCAGGGTCTCTGCATCTCTGGTAGTCTGGGTCTCTGGATCTCGAGTTCTCAGGGTCTCTGGGTCTCAGTGTCTCAGAGTCTCAGAGTCTCAGTTTCTCAGGGTCTCAGTCTCTCAGGGTCTCTGGGTCTCAGTGTCTCAGAGTCTCAGTTTCTCAGGGTCTCAGTGTCTCAGGGTCTCAGAGTGCAGGGTCTCATTTTGTCAGGGTCTCTGGGTCTCAGGATGTCAGGGTCTCAGGGTTGCAGTGTCTCAATGTCTCAGGGTCTCAGTGTCTCAGTGACGCAGTGTCTCAGTGTCTCAGGGCCTCAGGTTCTCTTGGTCTCTGGGTCTCTGTGTCTCAGTGTCTCAGGGTCTCAGGGTCTCTGCATCTCTGGTAGTCTGGGTCTCAGGGTCTCTGTGCCTCAGTGTCTCAGGGTCTCAGCTTCACAGTGTCTCAGTGTTTCAGTGTTTCAGGGTCTCAGTGTCTCAGTGTCTCAGGGTCTCAAGGTCTCAGTGTCTCAGGGTGTCAGGGTCTCAGGATATCTAGTTCTCAGGGTCTCTGGGTCTCAGTGTCTCAGAGTCTGAGTTTCTCAGGGTCTCAGTGTCTCAGGGTCTCAGTGTCTCCGTGTCTCATTTTCTCAGGGCCTCAGTGTCTCCGTGTCTCATTTTCTCAGGGTCTCTGGGTCCCTGGGTCTCAGGGTCGCAGGGTCTCAGGGTCTCAGGTTTTCTTTGTCTCAGGGTCTCTGCTCCTCAGGGTCTCTGGGTCTCAGTTTCTCATGGTCTCAGGGTCTCTGTGTCTTAGTGTCTCAGTGTCTCAGGGACTCGGGGTACTGCATGCCTGGGTCTCTGTGTCTCTGTGTCTCAGTGTCTCAGTGTCACATGGTCACAGGATCTCAGTGTCTCAGTGTCTCAGAGTCGGAGTTTCTCAGTGTCTCAGAGTCTAAGGGACTCAGAGTTTCAGTGTCTCAGGGTCTCACTGTCTCACTGTCTCAGGGTCTCTGTGTCTCAGGGTCTCAGTGTATCAGTGTCCAAGGGTCTCAGTGTCTCAGGGTCTCTGGGACTCAAAGTCTCAGTGTCTCAGTGCCTCAGGGTCGCAGCTTCTCAGTTTCTCAGTGTTTCAGTGTTTCATGGTCTCAGTGTCTCAGTGGCTCAGTGTCTCAGGGTCTCAGGGTCTTAGAGTCTCAGGGTCTCAGGGTCTCTGGGTCTCTGGATCTCCAGTTCTCAGGGTCTGTGGGTCTCAGTGTCCCAGAGTCTCAGTTTCTCAGGGCCTCAGTGTCTCAGGGTCTCAGTGTCACAGTGTCTCAGTGTCTCAGGGTCTCAATGTCTCACTGTCTCAGTACTCAGTGTATCAGGGTCTCAGTGTCACTGCGTCTCTGGGTCTCAGGTTCTCAGGGTCTGAGGGTTTCAGGGTTCTGGTGTCTCAATGTCTTAGTGTCTCAGGGTCTCAGGGTCTCAGTGTCTCAGTGTCTCAGGGTCTCAGTTTCTTAGAGTCTCAGTGTTTCAGGGTCTCAGGGTCTCAGTGTCCCAGTGTCTAAGGGTCTCTGGGTCTCTGTGTCTCTGTATCTCAGGGTCTCTTGGTCTGTGGGTCTCACTGTCTCTGTGTCTCAGGGTCTCTGTTTCTCTGGGTCTCTGGGTCTCACTTTCTCAGGGTCTCAGGGTCTCAGGGTCTCAGGATCTATGGGTCCCTGCGTGTCTGGGCCTCAGTTTTTCAGGGTCTCATGGTCTCTGGATGTTTGGTTCTCTGGGTCTCTTGGTCTGTTGATCTCATTGTCTCGGTGTCTCAGACACTCTGTGTCTCTGGGTAACTCGGTCTCAGTGTCACAGTGTCTCAGGGTCTCAGGGTCTCAGTGTCTCATGTCTCAGTATCTCAGGGTCTCAGTGTCTCAGGGTCTCAGTGTCTCTGTTTCTCTGGGTCTCAGTGTCTCAGTGTCTCAGTGCCCAGGGTCTCAGTGTCTCAATCTCTCAGTGTCTCAGGGTCTCATGGTCTCAGTGTCTCTGATCCCAGGGTCTCAGGGTGTCTGGGTCATTGGTTCTCAGTGTCTCAGGGTCTCAGTGTCTCAGTGTCTCTGGGTCTCAGGGTTTCTGTGTCTCAGGGTTTCAGGGTCTCTGGGTCTCAGTGTCTCCATGTCTCAGGGTCGCAGTGTCTCTGTGTCTCACTGTCTCAATGTCTAAGTGTCTCAGGGTCTCAGTGTCTCAAGATCTCTGTGTCTCAGGGTGTCAGGGTCTCAGGGTCTCAATGTCTCAGCGTCTCAGTGTCTCATATCTCAGTGTCTCAGGATCAAAGTGTCTCTGTGTCTCACTGTCACAATGTCTAAGTGTCTCAGTGTCTCAGGGTCTCTAGGTCTCTGGGTCTCAGTGACTCAGTATCTCAGGGTCTCTGGGTCTCAGTGTCACAGAGTCTCTGGGTCTCCGTGTCTCAGTCTCTCAAATTCTCAGGTTCTCTGGTTGTCTGTGTCTCAGTGTCTCAGGGTCTCAGCGTCTCAGTGTCTGAAGGTCTCTGGGTCTCAATGTCTCAGTTTCTCAGCGTCTCTCTGCTTCTCTGGGTCTGAGGGTCTCTGGGTCTCAGTGTCTCTGGGTCACAGGGTCTCTGGGTCTCAATGTCTCAGGGTCTCAGGATCTCAGTGTCTCTGTATCCCTGGGTTTCTGGGTCTCTGGTTCTCTCAGTCTCTGGGTCTCTGGGTCTCAGTGTCTCAGTTTCACAGGGTCTCAGGGCATCTGTGTCTCAGTGTCTCAGGGTCTCAGTGTCTCAGGGTGTATGGGATTCAGTGCCTCAGTGTCTCGGTGTCTGAGTGTCTCAGGTTCTCAGGGCCTCTGTGTATCAGTGTCTCATGGTCTCAGAGTCTCAGGTTCTCAGGGTCACTGGGTGTCTGTGTCTCAGGTTCCCTGTGTCTCAGTTTCACAGTGTCTCAGGGTCTCAGTGTCTCAGTATCTCAGGGTCTCTGGGTCTCAGTGTCTCAGGGTCTCAGGGACTCTGAGTCTCAATGTCTCGGGTCTCTGGGTCTCTGGGTTTCTAGGTCTCTGGGTCTCTCGGACTCTGGGTCTCAGTGTCTCAGTTTCTCAGGGTCTCTGGGTCTCTAGCAGTCAGTGTTTCTGGTTCTCAAGGTCTCATTGTCTCAGTGTCCAGGGTCTCAGTGTCTCAGTCTCTCAGTGTCTCAGGGTCTCATGGTCCCAGTGTCTCAGGGTCTCTGGTCTCTGGGACTCAGGGTGTTTGGGTCATTGGTTCTCAGTGTTTCTGGGTCTCAGTGTCTCAGTTTTTCAGGGTCTCTGGGTCTCTGGGAGTCAGTGTCTCTGGTTCTCAGGGTCTCAGTGTCTCAGGTTCTCTGGGTCTCTGCGTCTCCGGGTCTCAGTGTCTCTGTTTCTCTGGGTCTCAGTATCTCAGTGTCTCAGTGTCCAGGGTCTCAGTGTCTCAGTCTCTCAGTGTCTCAGGGTCTCATGGTCTCAGTGTCTCTGATCCCAGGGTCTCAGGGTGTCTGGGTCATTGGTTTTCAGTGTCTCTGGGTCTCAGTGTCTCAGTGTCTCTGGGTCTCAGGGTTTCTGTGTCTCTGGGTCTCTGGGTCTCAGGGTCTCTGGTTCTCAGTGACTCAGTGTCTCAGAGTCTCTGGATCTCTGGGTCCCAAGGTCTCTGGGTCTCAGGGTCTCTGGGTCTCTGGGCCTCAGGGTCTCTGCGTCTCAGGGTCTCTGGGTCTCTGAGTCTCTGGGTGTCAGGGTCTCTGCGTCTCAGGGTCTCTGGGTCTCTGAGTCTCTGGGTGTCAGGGTCTCTGTGTCTCAGGGCCTGGTTCTCTGGGTCACTTGGTCTATTGATCTCACTGTCCCTGTGTCTCTGGGTAACTGGGTCTCAGTGTCACAGTGTCTCAGTGTCTCACAGTCTCAGTGTCTCAGGGTCTCACTGTGTCAGTGTCCCAGGGCCTCAGGGTCTCAGTGTCTCACTGTCTCAGGATCGCAGGGACTCTGGGTCTCTGGGTCAAATTTTCTCAGGGTCTCAGGGTATCTGTGTCTCAGTGTCTCAGGGTCTCAGAGTCTCAGTGTCTCAGTGTCTCAGTGCCTCAGGGTCTCAGGGTCTCTGGGTCTCAGTGTCACAGTGTCTCAGGGTCTCAGTGTCTCCGTGTCTCAGGGTCTCTGGGTCTCAGGGTCCCGGGGTATCAGTGTCTCAGGTTCTCTGGGTCCCATGGTCACATGGTTTTTGCGTATCTGGGTCTCAGTGTCTCAGGGTCTCAGGGTCTCCGGGTCTCAGTGCATCAGGATCTCTGTGACTCAATGTCTCAGGGCCTCAGTGTCTCCGTGTCTCAGGGTCTCAGTGTCTCACTGTCTCAGGGTCTCTGTGTATCAGTGTCTCAGGGTCTCAGGGTCTCAGGGAATCAGGGTCTTAGAGTCTCAGCTGTCAGTGTCTCAGTGTTTCATGGTCTCAGTGTCTCAGGGTCACTGGTTCTCTGGGTCTCAGGGTCTCAGGGTCTCAGGTTTTCAGGGTTGCAGTGTCTCAATGTCCCAGGGTCTCACTGTCTCAGGGTCTCAGGTTGTCTTGGTCTCAGGGTCTCTGCTTCTCAGGGTCTCTGGGTCTTTTTGTCTCAGTTTCTCAGGGTCTCAGAGTCTCTGTATCTCAGTGTCTCAGGGTCTCAGGCTCTCTGGGTCTCTGGATCTCTGGGTCTCAGGGTCTCTGTGTCTCTGGGTCACTGCGTGTCTGGGTTTCTGGGTCTCAGGGCCTCTGGGCCTCAGTGACACAGGGTCTCAGCTTCTCAGTGTCTCAGTGTTTCAGGGTCTCAGGGTCACTGAATCTCTGGTACTCTGGGTCTCATGGTCTCAGGGTCTCTGTGCCTCAGTGTCTCAGTGTTTCAGGGTCTCAGTGTCTCAGTGGCGCAGTGTCTCAAGGTCTTAGTGTCTCAGTGGCTCAGTGTCTCAGTGCTTCAGGGTCTCAGGGTCTCTGGGTCTCAGTGTCTCAGTGTCTCAGGGTCTCAGTGTCTCCATGTCTCAGGGTCTCTGGGTCTCAGGGTCCCTGGGTATCAGTGTCTCAGGTTCTCTGGGTCCCATGGTCACATGGTTTTTGCGTATCTGGGTCTCAGTGTCTCAGGGTCTCCGGGTCTCAGTGCCTCAGGATCTCTGTGTCTCATTGTCTCAGGGTCTCAGAGTCACAGTGTCTCAGGTGCTCAGGACCTCAGTGTCTCAGTTTCCCAAGGTCACATGGTCTCAGAGACTCAGTGTCTCACTGTCTCAGTGTCGCACCGTCTCAGGGTCTCAGTGTCTCTGGGCCTATGTGTCTCAGGGTCGCAGGGGCTCTGGGTCTCAGTGTCTCAGGGTCCCAGGGTCTCAGTGTCTCAATGTCTCTGGGTCTCAGTGTCGCAGTGACTCAGTGTCTCAGTGTCTCAGGGTCTCAGGGTCTCAGTGTATCTGTGTCTCAGTGTCTCATTGTCTCTCTGTCTCAGGGTCTCTGGGTCTCAGGGTCTCTGGTTCTCAGTTTCGCAGGGTCTCAGGGTCCAAGAGTCTCAGGGTCTCAATGTCTCAGTGTCCAAATGTCTCAGGGTCTCAGTGTCTCTGGGTCTCAGAGTCTCAGTGTCTCAGAGTCTCACTTTCTCAGTGTCTCAGTGTCTAAGTGTCTCAGGGTCTCAGGGTCTCCTGGTCTCTGGGTCTTAGTGTCTTTGGGTCTCAGTGTCTGTTTCTCAGTGTCTCAGTGTCTCAGCGTCTCAGTGTCTCAGGGTCTCAGTGTCTCAGGGTCTCAGGGTCTTTGGGTCTCTGGGTCTCAGTGTCTTTGGGTCTCAGAGTCTCAGTGTCTCAGGGTTTCAGTGTCTCAGTGTCTCAGTGTCTCAGGGTCTCTGGGAGTCATGTTCTCTGGTTTTCAGGGCCTCTGGCTCTCAGTGTCTCAGGGTCTCAGTTTCTCATGGTCTCAGGGTCTCTGTGTCTCTGTGTCTCATTGTATCAGTGTCTCAGGGTCATAGCGCCTCGGGGTCTCAGGGTCTCTGGTCTCAGGGTCTCTGTGTCCCAGTGTCTCAGGGTCTCTGGGTCCCACTTGTTCATTGTCTCATGGTTTCATTGTCCCACGGTCTCTGGGTCTCTGGGCCTTTGCCTCACTCTGTGTCTGCGTGTCTGTTTCACACTGTCTCAGTGTGTCACTGTGACAGGGTCTCTGGGTTCTGTGGTCTCTGGGTCTCTGGGACTCTGGGTCACTGTGTCTCAGGGTCTCAGTGTCTCAGGGTCTCAGTGTCTCGGTGACTCAGTGTCTCAGGTTCTCAGGGTCTCTGTCTAGCAGTGTCTCATGGTCTCAGTGTCTCAGGGTCACTGGGTGTCTGGGTCTCAGTGTCTCAGGGTCTCTGTGTCTCAGTGTCACAAGTGTCTCAGTGTCTCAGTATCTCAGGGTCTCAGGGTCTCAGTGTCTCAGGGTCTCAGTGTCTCGGTGTCTGAGTGTCTCAGGTTCTCAGGGTCTCTGTGTATCAGTGTCTCGTGGTCTCAGTGTCTCAGGGTCTCAGGGTCACTGGGTGTCTGGGTCTCAGTGTCTCAGGGTCTCTGTGTCTCAGTGTCACAAGTGTCTCAGGGTCTCAGTGTCTCAGTACCTCAGGGTCTCAGTGTCTCAGGGTCCCTGGGTCTCAGGGTCTCTGAGTCTCAATGTCTCAGGGTCTCAGGGTCTGTGCGTCTCAGTTTCTCAGAGTGTCTGGGTCTCTGGGAGTCAGTGTCTCTGGTTCTCAGGGTCTCTGTGTCTCAGTGTCACAGTGTCTCAGTGTCTCAGTATCTCAGGGTCTCTGGGTGTCAGTGTCTCAGGGTCTCTGGTTCTCAGGGACTCTGAGTCTCAATGTCTCAGGGTCTCTGGGTCTCTGGGTTTCTAGGTCTCTGGGTCTTTCAGTCTCTGGGTCTCAGTGTCTCAGTTTCTCAGGGTCTCTTGGTCCCTGGGAGTCAGTGTCTCTGGTTCTCTAGGTCTCTGGGTCTCTCGGTCTCAGGGCCTCTGGTCTCAGTGTCTCAGTGTCTCCGGGACTCAGTGTCTCAGGGTCTCATGGTCGCAGTGTCTCAGGGTCTCTGGCCTCTGTGTCTCAGGGTGTCTGGGCCATTGGTTCTCAATGTCTCAGGGTCACAGTGCCTCAGTGTCTCAGGGTCTCTGGGTCTCAGTTTTTCATTGTCTCAGTGTCTCACGGTTTCTGGGTCTCTGGGCCTTTGCCTCACTGGGTCTCTGGGTCTCTGGGTCACACTGTCACAGTGTGTCACTGTGTCAGGGTCTCTGGGTCCCGTGGTCTCTGGGTCTCTGGGATTCTGGGTCATTGGGTCTCAGTGTCTCAGAGTCTCAGGGTCTCAGCGTCTCAGGGTTTCTGGGTCTCAGTGTCTCAATGTCTCAGTGTCTCAGGGTCTCAGTGTCTCAGTTTCTCAGGGTGTCTGGTTCTCTGGTTCTCAGTGTCTCATTGTCTCTGGGTCTCTGGTTTTCTGGCATTCAGTGTCTCAGGGTCTCTGGGTCAGTCTCCCTGTGTCTCTGGGTCTCTGGGTATCAGGGCCTCTGGGACTCTGGGTCTCTGGTTCTCAGGGTCTCTGGGTCTCAGTGTCTCAGGGTCTCAGTGTCTCTGGGTCTCAGTGTCTCAGGATTTCAGGGACTTAGGGTCTCTGGTCTCAGTGTCTCAGGTTCTCAGTGTCTCTGGGTCTCAGTGCCTCAATGTCTCAGTGTCTCAGGGTCTCAGGGTCTCAGTGCCTCGGGGACTCTGGGTCTCTGTGACTCAGTGTCTCAGTGTCTCTGGGTCTCTGGGTTACTAGGTCTCTGGGCCTCTGGGTCTCTGGATGTCAGTGTCTCAGGGTCTGTGTGAACCTGGGTCTCTGTGTCTCAGTTTCTCAGGGACTGAGGGCCTCTGAGTCTCTGGGTCTCAGTGTCTTTGTGTCTCAGGGACTCAGGGTCTCAGTTTCTCAGGATCTCTAGGTCTCGAGGTCTCTGGGTCTCAGTGTCTCCGTGTTTCTCTGTCTCAGGGTCTCAGTTTCTCTGGGTCTCAGTGTCCCTGGGTCTCTGTGTTCAGTGTCTTAGTGACTCAGTGTCTCAGGGTCTCAGGGTCACATTGTGTCAGTTTTTCAGGGTCTCAGGGCCTCTGGGTCTCAGTGTCTCAAGGTCTCTGGGTCTCTGGGCCTCAGTGTCTAAGTTTCTCAGGGTCTCTGGGTCTCTGTGTCTCAGTGGCTCAGGGTCACAGGGTCTCTGGGTCTCTGTGTCTCTGCGTGTCTGTGTCTCAGGGTCTCAGTGTCTCTTGGTCTCTGGGTCTCTGGGTCTTAGTGTCTCAGGTCCTCAGTGTCTCGGTGTCTCAGTGTCTCAGGTTCTCAGGGTTTCTTTGTATCAGTGTCTCATGGTCTCAGTGTCTCAGGGTCTCTGGGTCTCAGTGTCACAGTGTCTCAGGGCCTCAGGGTCTCTGAGTCTCAATGTCTCAGGGACTCTGGGTCTCTGGGTTTAGGTCTCTGGGTCTCTGGGTCCCTGGTTCTCAGTGTCTCAGTTTCTCAGGGTCTCTGGGTCTCTGGGAGTCAGTGTCTCTGGTTCTCAGGGCCTCTGGGTCTCTGGGTCTCTGGGTCTCAGTGTCTCTGTTTCTCTGGGTCTCAATGTCTCAGTGTCCAGGGTCTCAGTGTCTCAGGGTCTCATGGTCTCAGTGTCTCATGGTCTCTGGTCTCTGTGTCACGGGGTATCTGGGTCATTGGTTCTCAGTGTCTCTGGGTCTCAGGGTCTCAGTGTCTCAGAGTCTCTGGATCTCTGGTCCCAGCATCTCTGGGTCTCTGGGTCTCAGGGTCTCTGGGTCTCTTTGTCTCTGGGTCTCAGTGTCTCAGTGTGTCTGGGTATCTGGGTCTCAATTTCTCAGGGTCTCAGTGTCCCTGGGTCTCTGTGTCTCAGTGTCTCAGTGACTCAGGGCCTCAGGGTATCTGGGTCTCTGGGTCTCAGCATCACAGGGTCTAGGGTCTCTGGGTCCCTTGGTCTCAGAGTTTCTGAGTGTCATGGCTTCAGTGTCTCAGGGTCGCAGTGTCTCAGTGTCTCAGGGTCTCTGGGTCTCAGTGTCTCCGTGTCACAGGGCCTCTGGGTGCCTGGGTTTCAGAGTCTCTGGGTCTCTGGATCTCTAGGTCCCTGCGTCTCAGTGTGTCAGTCTCTCAGTGTCTCATGGTCTCAGTGCCTCAGGGTTTCTGGGTCTCTGGTCTCTGGGTCTCAGGGTGTCAGGGTCATTGGGTCTCAGTGCCTCTGGGTCTCAGGGTAACTGTGTCTCTGGTTCTCAGGGTTTTTGGGTCTCAAGCTCTCTGGGTCTCCGGGACTCTGGGTCTCTGGGTCCCAGGGTGTCTGTGTCTCTGTTCTCAGGGTCACTGGGTCCCTGTGTCTCTGAGTCTTGGTGTCTCAGTTTCTCTGGGTCTCTTTGTCTCTGGGTCTCAGTGTCTCTGGGTATCTGGGTCTCAGTTTCTCAGCGTCTCAGTGTCCCTGGGTCTCTGTGTCTCAGTGACTCAGGGTCTCCGGGTCTCAGGGTCTCAGGGCCTCTGGGTCTCAGTGTCTCAGTGTCTCAGGGTCTCCGGGTCTCAGGGTCTCAGGGCCTCTGGGTCTCAGTGTCTCAGTGTCTCAGGGTCTCAGTGTCTCAGGGTCTCATGGTCTCAGTGTTTCAGGGTTTCATGGTCTCAGTGTGTCAGGGTCTCATGGTCTCAGTGTCTCAGGGTCTCTGGTCTCTGTGTCTCAGGGTGTCTGGGTCATTGGTCCTCAGTGTCTCAGGGTCAGAGTGCCTCGGGGTCTCCGGGTGTCTGGTCTCTGTGTCTCAGTGTCTCAGTGTCTCAGGGTCTCTGGGTCTATGGGCCTTTGCATCACTGGGTCTCTGGGTCACACTGTCTCAGTGTGTCACTGTGTCAGAGTCTCTGGGTCCCGTGGTCTCTGGGTCTCTGGGACTCTGGGTCACTGGGTCTCAGTGTCTCAGGGTCCCAGCGTCTCAATGTCTCAGTGTCTCAGGGTCTCAGGGTCTCAGTTTCTCAGGGTGTCTGAGTCTCTGGTTCTCAGTGTCTCATTGTCTCTTGGTCTCTGGGTTTCTGGCTCTCAGTGTCTCAGGATCTCTGGGTCTCAGTGTCTCTGGGTCTCTGGGTATCAGGGCCTCTGGGACTCTGGGTCTCAGTTTCTCAGTGTCTCTAGGTCTCTGGGTCTCCGGTTCTCAGGGTCGCTGGGTCTCAGTGTCTCTATGTCTCTGGGTCTCTGGTCTCAGTGTCTCAGGGTTACAGGGTCTTTGGGTCTCTGGTCTCAGTGTTACAGTTTCTCTGTATCTCTGTGTCTCAGGGTCTCAGGGTCTCTGTGACTCTGGGTCTCCGGGTCTCAGTGTCTCAGGGTCTCTGTGTCTCTGGGTCTCAGTGTCTCAGTGTCTCAGGGTCTCAGTGTCTCAGTGTCTCAGTGTCTCAGGGTCTCTGGCTGTCTGGGTCACAATGTCTCTGGGTCTCAGAGTCTCAGGGTCTCAGCGTCTCAGTTTCTCAAGGTCTCAGTGTCTGTGGGTCACTGTGTCTCATTGTATCAGTCCCTCAGGGTCTCAGAGCCTCGGGGTCTCTGGGTCTCAGGGTCTCTGTGTCTCAATGTCTCAGGGTCTGTGTATCTCTGGTCTCAGTTTTTCATTGTCTCAGTGTCTCAGGGTCTCTGGGCCTCTGCGTCACTGGGTCTCTGGGTCTCAGTGTCTCACTATCTCAGTGTGTCACTGTGTCAGGGTCGCCGGGTCCCCTGGTCTCTGTGTTTCTGGGACTCTGGGTCACTGGGTCTCAGTGTCTCAGGGTCTCTGGGTCTCAGTGTCTCAGGGACTCAGGGTGTCAGTTTCTCAGGGACTCTGGGTCTCTGTGACTCCGTGTCTCAGTGTCTCTGGGTCACTGGGCCTCTGGATGTCAGTGTCTCAGGGTCTCTGGGTCTGTGTGTGCCTTGGTCTCTGTGTCTCAGTTTCTCAGGGACTGAGGGTCTTTGAGTCTCTGGGTCTCAGTGGCTGTGTGTCTCAGCGACTCAGGATCTCAGTTTCTCAGGATCTCAAGGTCTCGAGGTCCCTGGGTCTCAGTGTCTCCATGTCTCCGTGTCTCAGGGTCTCAGTTTCTCAAGGTCTCAGTGTCCCTGGGTCTCTGTGTCTCAGTGTCTTAATGACTCAGTGTCTCAGGATCTCTGGATCTCAGGGTCTCATGGTCACATTGTCTCAGTTTTTCAGGGTCTCAGGGCCTCAAGGTCTCAGTGTCTCAGGGTCTCAGGGTCTCAGTGTCTCAAGGTCTCTGGGTATCTGGGCCACAGTGTCTCAGTTTCTCAGGGTCTCTGGGTCTCTGTGTCTCAGTGGCTCAAGGTCTCAGGGTCACAGGGTCTCTGGGTCTCTGTGTCTCTGGGTGTCTGTGTCTCAGAGTCTCAGTGTCTCTTGGTCTCTGGGTTTCTGGTTCTCAGTGACTCAGTGTCTCAGAGTCTCTGGATCTCTGTGTCCCAGCGTCTCTGGGTCGCTGGGTCTCTGGGTCTCAGGGCCTCTGGGTCACTGTGTCTCTGGGTCTCAGTGTCTCAGTTTCTCAGGGTCTCTTTGTCTCTGGGTCTCAGTGTCTCTGGGTTTCTGGGTTTCAGTTTCTCAGTGTCTCAGTGTCCCTGGGTCTCTGTGTCTCAGTGACTCAGGGCCTCAGAGTCTCAGGGTCTCAGGGTCTAGGGTCTCTGGGTCTCTCGGTCTCAATGTTTCAGAGTCTCATGGCCTCAGTGTCTCAGGGTCCCATGGTCTCAGTGTCTCAGGGTCTCAGGGTCCCAGTGTCTCAGTGTCTCTGGGTCTCTGGGTGCCTGGGTCTTAGAGTCTCTGGGTCTCTGCATTTCAGTGTCTCAATCTCTCAGTGTCTCATGGTCTCAGTGCCTCAGGGTTTCTGGGTCTCTGGTCTCTGGTTCTCAGGGTATCAGGGTCATTGTGTCTCAGTGTCTCAGAGTCTCTGGATCTCTGGGTCCCAGGGTCTCTGGGTCTCTTTGTCTCTGGGTCTCAGTATCTCTGGTTCTCAGTGTCTCAGTGTCTCGTAGTCTCAGGGTCTCTGGGTCCCACGGTCTCTGGGTCTCTGTTTCTCAGGGTCTCTGGGTCTCTTTGTCTCTGGGTCTCAGTGTCTCAGGGTCTCTGGGTCTCAGTTTCTCAGGGTCTCAGTATCCCTGGGTCTCTGTGTCTCCGTGTCTCAGGGTCTCTGGCTCTCAAGGTCTCTGGGTATCAGGGTCTCAGGGTCTCTGGTTCTCTGTGTCTCTGGTTCTCAGGGTCTCAGTGTCTCAGGGTCCCTAGTTCTCCAGGCCTCAGGGTCTCTGTTTCTCTGGTCTCAGTGTCTCAGTGTCCAGGGTCTCAGTGTCTCAGTCTCTCAGTGTCTCAGGGTCTCTGGTCTCTGGGTCTCAGGGTGTCTGGGTCATTGGTTCTCAGTGTCTCTGGGTCTCAGGGTCTCAGTGTCTCTGGGTCTCAGGGTTTCTGGGTCTCAGGGTCTCTGGGTCACTGGGTCTCTGGTTCTCAGTGACTCAGTGTCTCAGAGTCTCTGGATCTCTGGGTCCCAGGGTCTCTGGGTCTCTTTGTCTCTGGGTCTCAGTATCTCTGTGTCTCAGTTTCTCAGGCTCTCAGTGTCCCTGGGTCTCTGTGTCTCAGTGTCTCAGTGACTCAGGATCTCAGGGTCACTGTGTGTCTGAGTCTCTGGGTTTCAGGGTCTCAGGGTCTCTGTCTCTCTGGGTCTCTGTGTCTCTGGGTCTCAGTGTCTCATTGTCTCTGAGTAACTGGGTCTCTGTGTCTCAGTGTCTCTTTGTCGCAGTGCCTCAGTGTCTCAGGGTCTCAGGATTCCTGGGTCTCAGTGTCTCTGGGTCTCAGGTTCTCAGGGTCTCATGGTCACAGGGTCTTCGGGTCTCAGTGTCTCAGGGTCTCAGTGTCTCATTGTCTCAGGGCCTCAGTGTCTCAGGGGCTCAGGACCTCAGTGGTTCAGTTTCTCAAGATCTCAGGGTCCCAGTGTCTCACTGTCTCTGGGTCTCTGGGTCTCAGTGTCTCACGGTCTCCGGGTCTCAGTGTCTCAGTGCCTTAGGGTCTCAGTGTCTCATGGTCTCAGCGTCTCAGCGACTCAGTGTCTCAGGGGCTCAAGACGTCAGTGTCTCAGTTTCTCAAGATCTCAGGGTCCCAGTGTCTCTGTGTCTCAGTGTCTCAGTGCCTCAAGGTCTCTGGGTCTCTGGGTCGTAGGGTCTCTGGGTCTCAGGGTCTCTTGGTCTCAGGGTTTCAGGGTTGCAGTGCCTCAGTGTCTCAGGTTCTCAGTGTCTCAGTGTCCCAGTCTCACAGGGTTTCAGTGTCTCAATGTCTCAAGGTCTCTGGTTGTCAGCGTCTCTATGTCTCAGTGTCTCAGTGTCTCTGGGTCTCAGTGTCTCAGGGTCTCAGTGTCTCAGTGTCTCTGGGTCTCAGTGTCTCAGGGTCGCTGGGTCTCAGTGTCTCAGGGTCTCATGTCTCAGGGTCTCAGTGTTTCAGAGTCTCAGGGTCTCAGTGTCTCAGGGTCGCATGTCTCAGTATCTCAGGGTATCAGGGTCTACGGGCCTCAGTTTCTCAGCGTCTCAGGGTCTCAGGGTCTCAGTGTCGCATGTCTCAGTATCTCAGGGTCTCAGGGTCGACGGGCCTCAGTTTCTAAGCGTCTCAGGGTCTCTGCGTCTCAGTTTCTCAGGGTCTCAGGGACTCAATGTCTCAGTGTCTCAGGGGCTCAGTGTCTTAGTGTCTCAGTGTATCTGTGTCTCAGTGTCTCATTGTCTCAGTATCTCACTGTCTCAGGGTCTCAGGGCCTCTGCTTCACTGGGTTTCTGGGTCTCCGTGTCTCACTGTGTCACTGTGTCAGGGTCACAGGGTCCCCTGGTCTCTGTGTTTCTGGGACTCTGGGTCACTGGGTCCCAGTGTCTCAGGGTCTCTGGGTCTCAGTGTCTCAGGATCTCTGGGTCTCAGTGTCTCTGGGTCTCTGGGTCTCAGGGTCTCAGTCTCTCAGTGTCTCAGAGTCTCAGGTCTCAGTGTTTCAGGGTCTCTTGGTCTCTGTGACTCAGTGACTCAGTGTCACTGGGTCTCTGGATCTCAGTGTCTCAGAATCTCAGGGACTTAGTGTCTCTGGGTCTCTGGGTTACTAGGTCTCTGGGTCTCTGGATGTCAGTCTCTCAGGGTCTCAGTGTCTCAGGGTTTCTGGGTCTCTGGGTCTCTGGGTCTCAGAGTGTCTGGGTCATTGGTCTCAGTGTCTCTGGGTCGCAGGATCTCAGGGTCTCTGGATCACTGGGTTTCTGGGCTCTGGGTCTCTCGGTCCCTGGGTCTCTCGGTCTCTGGGTCTCAGTGTCTCAGTTTCTCATGGTCTGTGGATCTCAGGGTCTCAGTGTCTCTGTGTCTCAGGGTCTCTGGGTCTCAGGGTCTCAGTGTCTCAGGGTCTTACGGTCTCAGTGCCTCAGTGTCTCAGGGTCTCTGGGTCTCTGAGTCTCAGGATGTCTGGGTCTCTGGGTCTCAGTGTCTCTGGGTCTCAGGATCTATGGGTCTCAGAGCCTCTGGGTCTCACTCTCTCAGTTTCTCAGGGTCTCTTTGAGTCAGTGTCTCTGTGTCTCAGGGTCTTATGGTCTCAGTGCCTCAGTGTCTCAGGGTCTCAGTGTCTCATTATCTCTGGGTCTCAGTATCTTAGGGTCTCAGGGTCTCTGGATCTCTGGGTCACAGTGTCTCAGGGTCTCATGGTCTCAGAATCTCAGTGTCTCAACGTCTCAGGGTCTCTGCATCCCTGGGTCTCAGTGTCTCTGTGTCTCTGGGGCACTGGGACTCAGTTTCTCTGTCTCTCAGTGTCTCTGGGTCTCTGGGTCTCAGGGTATCTGGGTCATTGGGTCTCAGTGTCTCTGGGTCGCAGGATCTCAGGGTCTCTGGATCTCTGGGTTTCTGGGCTCTGGGTCTCTCAGTCTCAGGGTCTCTGGGTCTCAGTGTCTCTGGGTCTCTGTGTCTCAGTGTCTCAGGATCTCTGGGCCTCTGGGTCTCAGTGTCTCAGGTTCTCAGGATCTCAGTGTCTCAGGTTCCCTGGGTCTCAGCGTTTCTGGGCCTCTGGGACACTGGGTCTCAGTGTCTCAGTGTCTCAGTCTCTCAGTGTCTCAATGTCTCAGGGTCTCAGTGTCTCAGGTTTTCTGGGTCTCTGGGTCTCAGGGTGTCTGGGTCTCAGGGTCTCAGAGTCTCTGGGCCTCACTGTCTCAGTTTCTCAGCCTCTCTGGGTCTCTGTGAGTCAGTGTCCCAGTGTCTCAGGGTCTCTGTGTCTCTGGGTCTCAGTGTCTCAGTGTCTCTGGGCCTCAGTGTCTCAGGGTCTCTGGGTACTGTGTCTAAGTGTCTCAGGGTCTCAGTATCTCAGTGTCTCAGTGACTCAGGGTCTCAGTGTCTCAGTGTCTCAAGGTCTCTTGGTCTCTGGGTCTCAGTGTCTCAGGGTCTCATGGTCTCAGGATCACAGGGTCTCGGTGTCTCAGTGTCTCAGGGTCTCAGGATCTCAGTGTCTCAATGTCTCAGGTCTCTGGGTAACTGGGTCTCAGCGTCTCTGGGTCTCTGGGACACTGGGTCTCAGTGTCTCAGTCTCTCAGTGTCTCAGGGTCTCAGTGCCCAAGGGTTTCTGGGTCTCTGGGTCTCAGGTTCTCTGGATCTCTGGGTTTCTGGGCTCTGGGTCTCTGGGTCTCTCGGTCTCTGGGTCTCAGTGTCTCAGTTTCTCAGGGTCTCTGTGAGTGAGTGTCTCAGTCTCTCAGGGTCTCTGGGTCTCAGTGCCTCAGGGTCTCAGTTTCACAGTGTGCAGTGACTCAGTGTCTCAGTGTCTCAGTGTCTCAGGGTCTCACGTTCTCAGTGTCTCTGGGTCTCTGGGTCTCTGTGTCTCAGTGTCTCAGTGTCTCAGGGTCTCAGAGTCTCAGGGTCTCTGGGTCTCTGGGTCTCAGTGTCTCAGTGACTCAATGTCTCAGGGTCTAATGGTCTCAGGGTCTCAGGGTCTCAGTGCCTCAGTGTCTCATGGTCTCAGGATCTCAGTGTCTCAATGTCTCAGGGTCTCTGGGTACCTGGGTCTCAGCGTCTCTGGGTCTCTGGGACACTGGGTCTCAGTGTCTCAGTCTCTCAGTGTCTCAATGTCTCAGGGTCTCAGTGTCTCAGGTTTTCTGGGTCTCTGGGTCCCAGGGTGTCTGGGTCTCTGGGTCTCAGAGTCTCTGGGCCTCACTGTCTCAGTTTCTCAGCCTCTCAGGGTCTCTGTGAGTCAGTGTCCCAGTGTCTCAGGGTCTCAGTGTCTCTGGGTCTCAGCGTCTCAGTGTCTCTGGGCCTCAGTGTCTCAGGGTCTCTGGGTACTGTGTCTAAGTGTCTCAGGGTCTCAGTATCTCAGTGTCTCAGTGACTCAGGGTCTCAGTGTCTCAGTGTCTCAAGGTCTCTTGGTCTCTGGGTCTCAGTGTCTCAGGGTCTCATGGTCTCAGGATCTCAGGGTCTCGGTGTCTCAGTGTCTCAGGGTCTCAGGATCTCAGTGTCTCAATGTCTCAGGTCTCTGGGTCCCTGGGTCTCAGCGTCTCTGGGTCTCTGGGACACTGGGTCTCAGTGTCTCAGTCTCTCAGTGCCTCAGGGTTTCTGGGTCTCTGGGTCTCAGGTTCTCTGGATCTCTGGGTTTCTGGGCTCTGGGTCTCTGGGTCTCTCGGTCTCTGGGTCTCAGTGTCTCAGTTTCTCAGGGTCTCTGTGAGTGAGTGTCTCAGTCTCTCAGGGTCTCTGGGTCTCAGTGCCTCAGGGTCTCAGTTTCACAGTGTGCAGTGACTCAGTGTCTCAGTGTCTCAGTGTCTCAGGGTCTCACGTTCTCAGTGTCTCTGGGTCTCTGGGTCTCTGTGTCTCAGTGTCTCAGGGTCTCAGAGTCTCAGGGTCTCTGGGTCTCTGGGTCTCAGTGTCTCAGTGACTCAATGTCTCAGGGCCTAATGGTCTCTGGGTCTCAGGGTCTCAGTGCCTCAGTGTCTCATGGTCTCAGGATCTCAGTGTCTCAATGTCTCAGGGTCTCTGGGTACCTGGGCCTCAGCGTCTCTGGGTCTCTGGGACACTGGGTCTCAGTGTCTCAGTCCCTCAGTGTCTCAGGGTCTCAGGGTTTCTGAGTCTCTGGGACACTGGGTCTCAGTGTGTCTGGGTCATTGGGTCTCAGTGTCACTGGGTCTCAGGATCTCAGGGTCTCTGGATCTCTGGGTTTCTGGGCTCTGGGTCTCTGGGTCTCTCGGTCTCTGGCTCTCAGTGTCTCAGTTTCTCAGGATCTCTGGGTCTCTGTGAGTCAATGTCTCCGTCTCTCAGGGTCTCTGGGTCTCAGTGACTCTGGGTCTGAGTGTCTCAGGGTCTCAGTGTCTCAGTGTCTCAGCGACTCAGTGTCTCAGGGTCTCAGTGTTTCAGTGTCTCAGGGTCTCAGTGTCTCAGTGTCTCAGGTTCTCTGGGTCTCAGTGTCTCTGGGTCTCAGGATCTCTGGGTCTCAGGATCTCTGGGTCTCAGTGTCTCTGGGTCTCAGGATCTCTGGGTCTCAGTGTCGAAGTGTCTCGGTGTCTCTGGGTCTCTGGGTCTCAGGGTTTCAGAGTCTCTGGGTCTCACTGTCTCAGTTTCTCAAGGTCTCTGTGTCTCTGGGTCTCAGTGTCTCAAGGTCTCATTGTCTCAGTGTCTCAGGGTCTCTTCGTCTCTGGGTTTCAGTGTCTCATGGTCTCAATGTCTCTGGGTCTCAGTGTCTCAGGGTCTCTGGGTCTCAGTGTCTCAGGTTCTCAGGATCTCAGTGTCTCAATGTCTCAGGGTCTCTGGGTACCTGGGTCTCAGAGTCTCAGCGTCTCTGGGACACTGGGTCTCAGTTTCTCAGTTTCTTAGGGCCTCAGGGTCTCAGAGTATCAGGGTCTCAGGGTCTTAGGGTCTCTGTGTCTCTGGGTCTCAGTGTCTCTGTATCTCAGTGTCTCAAAGTCTCAGGGTCTCTGCATCCCTGGGTCTCAGTGTCTCTGTGTCTCTGGGGCACTGGGTCTCAGTGTCTCAGTCTCTCAGTGTCTCTGTCTCTCAGTGTCTCAGGGTCTCTGGGTCTCAGGGTCTCTGGGTCTCAGGGTGTCTGGGTCATTGGGTCTCAGTGTCTCTGGGTCTCAGGATCTCAGGGTCTCTGGATCTCTGGGTTTCTGGGCTCTGGGTCTCTCAGTCTCAGTGTCTCTGGGTCTCAGTGTCTCTGGGTCTCTGTGTCTCTGTGTCTCAGGATCTCTGGGTCTCAAGGTCTCAGTGTCTCAGGATCTCTGGGCCTCTGGGTCTCAGTGTCTCAGGGTCTCAGTGTCTCAGTGTCTTAGTGTCTCAGGTTCTCAGGATCTCAGTGTCTCAATGTCTCTGGTTCCGTGGGTCTCAGCGTTTCTGGGTCTCTGGGACACTGGGTCTCAGTGTCTCAGTCTCTCAGTGTCTCAATGTCTCAGGGTCTCAGTGTCTCAGGTTTTCTGGGTCTCTGGGTCTCAGGGTGTCTGGGTCTCAGGGTCTCAGAGCCTCTGGGCCTCACTGTCTCAGTTTCTCAGCCTCTCTGGGTCTCTGTGAGTCAGTGTCCCAGTGTCTCAGGGTCTCTGGGTCTCAGTGTCATGGTTCTCAGAGCCTCAGTGTCTCAGTGTCTGAGGATCTCTGGGTCTCAGTGTCTCAGGATCTCAGGGTCTCTGTGTCTCTGGGTCTCAGTGTCTCAGTATCTCAGGGTCTCAGTATCTCAGTATTCAGGGTCTCTGGGTCTCTGGGTCTCAGTGTCTC
Organism: Carcharhinus amblyrhynchos; assembly: GCF_965287045.1. Lineage (NCBI taxonomy): Eukaryota > Metazoa > Chordata > Chondrichthyes > Carcharhiniformes > Carcharhinidae > Carcharhinus > Carcharhinus amblyrhynchos. The sequence goes on along the minus strand of NW_027649924.1, from coordinate 19,207 downwards.
AGTGTCTCAGGGTATCCGGATCTCAGTCTCTCACTGTGTCAGGGTCCCTGGGCCTCAGTGTCTCAGGGTCTCTGGTTCTGTGGGTCTCCGGGTCTCTGGGTCTGAGGGTCTCTGAGTCTCAGGGTCTCAGTGCCTCAGGGCCTCAGGGTCGCTGAATCTCTGAGTCTCAGGGTCTCTGAGTCTCTGGGTCTCAGGGTGTCTTGGTCTGTGAGTCTCAGGGTCACAGTGCCTCAGTCTCTCAGGGGCTCAGTGTCTCAGTGTCTGAGGGTCTCAGTTTCTTCGGGTCTCTGGGTCTCTGGGTGTCCGGGTCTCTGGGTCTCAGTGTCGCAGGATTTCATGGTCTTGGAACTCAGTGTCTCAGGGTCTCAGTGTCTCTGGGCCTCAGTGTCTCAGGCTCTGAGGGCCTCAGTGTATCAGTATCTCAGTGTTTCTGGGTCTCAGGGTCTCTGTGTCGCCGTGTCTCAGTGTCTTAGGCTCTCATGGTCTCAGTATCTCACAATCTCTGGGTCTCTGGGCCTCAGTGTCTCAGGGTCTCAGTGTCTCACAGTCTCTGAGTCTGTGGGTCTCAGGGTCTCTGGGTCTGAGGGTCTCTGAGTCTCAGGGTCTCAGTGCCTCAGGGTCTCGGGTTCCATGGGTATCTGGGTGTCTGTGTCTCAGTGTCCTGTGTCTCAGGGTCTCAGTGTCTCAGCGTTTCAGCGTCTCAGTGTCTCAGGGTCTCAGTGTCTCAGGGTCTCAATGTCTCAGGGTCTCAGTGTCTCAAGGTCTCTGGGTCTCAGGGTTTCAGGGGCTCAGGGTCTCAGCGTCTCAGTGTCTCAGTGTCTTGGTGTCTTTGGGCCTCAGTTTCTCAGGGTCTCTGGGAAACTGTGTCTCCGGGTCTCTGAGTCTCCGGGTGTCAGTGTCTTAGGGTCTCTGCATTTCTGGGTGTTTGGGTCTCAGTGCCTCCGTGTCTCACTGTCTCAGGGTCACAGTGCTTAGTGTCTTAGGGTCTCAGGGTCTCAGTGTCTCAACGTCTCAGTGCCTCAGGGTCTCAGTGTCTCAGTGTCTCAGGGTCTCAGCGTCTCCGGGTCTCAGTGTCTCAGGGACTTAGTGTCTCAATGTCTCAGTGTCTCAGGATCTCAGTGTCTCAGTGTTTCTGGATCTCAGGGTCTCAGTGTCTCAGGGTCTCAGCATCTCAGGGTCTCAGTATCTCAATGCCTCAGTATCTGTGTCTCAGTTTCTCAGGGCCTCAGTATCTCAGGGTCTCAGTGCCTCTGTATTTCAGCGTCTCAGGGTCTCAGTGTCTCAGTGTCTCAGGGGCTCAGTGTCTTGGTGTCTCAGAGTCTCAGTGTCTCAGTATCGGAGGTCTCAGTTTCTCATCGTCTTTGGGTGTCTGGGTGTCCGGGTCTCTGGGTCTCTGGGACTCAGTGTCTCAGGGTCTCAGTGCCTCAGTGTCTCAGTGTCTGAGGGTCTCAGTTTCTCAGGGTCTCTGGGTCTCAGTGTCTCAGGATCTCAGGGTCTCTTGGTCTCTGGGTCTCAGTGTCTCAGTGTCTCAGGGTCTCTGTGTCTCTGGGTCTCAGTGTCTCAGGCTCTCAGGGTCTCAGTATCTCAGTATTCAGGGTCTCAGGGTCTCTGGGTCTCTGGGTCTCAGTGTCTCAGTGTCTCAGGGTCTCAGTGTCTCAGGGTCTCAGTGTCTCAGAGTCTCAGTGTCTCAGGGTTTATGGGTCTCAGTGTCTCAGTGTCTCTGTGTCTCAAGGTCTCTGGGTCTCAGTGTCTCAGGGTCTCTAGGTATCTGGGTGTCTGGATCCCTTGGTCTTAGGGTCTCTGGGTCTCAGTGTCTCAGGCTCTCAAGGTCTCAGTATCTCACTATCTCAGGGTCTCTGGGTCTCTTGGTCTCAGGGCCTCTGGGTCTCAGTGTCTCAGTGTGTCAGGGGCTCAGTGTCATGGTTCTCAGAGCCTCAGTGTCTCAGTGTCTGAGGATCTCTGGGTCTCAGTGTCTCAGGATCTCAGGGTCTCTGTGTCTCTGGGTCTCAGTGTCTCAGTATCTCAGGGTCTCAGTATCTCAGTATTCAGGGTCTCTGGGTCTCTGGGTCTCAGTGTCTCAGTGTCTCAGGGTATCCGGATCTCAGTCTCTCACTGTGTCAGGGTCTCTGGGCCTCAGTGTCTCAGGGTCTCTGGTTCTGTGGGTCTCCGGGTCTCTGGGTCTGAGGGTCTCTGAGTCTCAGGGTCTCAGTGCCTCAGGGCCTCAGGGTCGCTGAATCTCTGAGTCTCAGGGTCTCTGAGTCTCTGGGTCTCAGGGTGTCTTGGTCTGTGAGTCTCAGGGTCACAGTGCCTCAGTCTCTCAGGGGCTCAGTGTCTCAGTGTCTGAGGGTCTCAGTTTCTTCGGGTCTCTGGGTCTCTGGGTGTCCGGGTCTCTGGGTCTCAGTGTCGCAGGATTTCATGGTCTTGGAACTCAGTGTCTCAGGGTCTCAGTGTCTCTGGGTCTCAGTGTCTCAGGCTCTGAGGGCCTCAGTGTATCAGTATCTCAGTGTTTCTGGGTCTCAGGGTCTCTGTGTCGCCGTGTCTCAGTGTCTTAGGCTCTCATGGTCTCAGTATCTCACAATCTCTGGGTCTCTGGGCCTCAGTGTCTCAGGGTCTCAGTGTCTCACAGTCTCTGAGTCTGTGGGTCTCAGGGTCTCTGGGTCTGAGGGTCTCTGAGTCTCAGGGTCTCAGTGCCTCAGGGTCTCGGGTTCCATGGGTATCTGGGTGTCTGTGTCTCAGTGTCCTGTGTCTCAGGGTCTCAGTGTCTCAGGGTCTCAGTGTCTCAGCGTTTCAGCGTCTCAGTGTCTCAGGGTCTCAGTGTCTCAGGGTCTCAATGTCTCAGGGTCTCAGTGTCTCAGGGTCTCTGGGTCTCAGGGTTTCAGGGGCTCAGGGTCTCAGCGTCTCAGTGTCTCAGTGTCTTGGTGTCTTTGGGCCTCAGTTTCTCAGGGTCTCTGGGAAACTGTGTCTCCGGGTCTCTGAGTCTCCGGGTGTCAGTGTCTTAGGGTCTCTGCATTTCTGGGTGTTTGGGTCTCAGTGCCTCCGTGTCTCACTGTCTCAGGGTCACAGTGCTTAGTGTCTTAGGGTCTCAGGGTCTCAGTGTCTCAGTGTCTCAGGGTCTCAGCGTCTCCGGGTCTCAGTGTCTCAGGGACTTAGTGTCTCAATGTCTCAGTGTCTCAGGATCTCAGTGTCTCAGTGTTTCTGGATCTCAGGGTCTCAGTGTCTCAGGGTCTCAGCATCTCAGGGTCTCAGTATCTCAATGCCTCAGTATCTGTGTCTCAGGTTCTCAGGGCCTCAGTATCTCAGGGTCTCAGTGTCTCTGTATTTCAGGGTCTCAGGGTCTCAGTGTCTCAGTGTCTCAGTGTCTCAGGGGCTCAGTGTCTTGGTGTCTCAGAGTCTCAGTGTCTCAGTATCGGAGGTCTCAGTTTCTCAGGGTCTTTGGGTGTCTGGGTGTCCGGGTCTCTGGGTCTCTGGGACTCAGTGTCTCAGGCTCTCAGGGTCTCAGTACCTTACTATCTCTGGATCTCTGAGTCTCTTGTTCTCAGGGTCTCTCGGTCTCAGTGTTTCAGGGTCTCTTGGTCTCAAGGTCCTGGTGTCTCAGTGTCTCAGTGTCTCAGGGTATCCGGGTCTCAGTGTCTTAGTGTCTTTGGGTCTCAGGGTCTCAGTTTCTCAGGGTCTCTGGGTCTATGGGTCTCAGGGTCTCTGGGTCTGAGGGTCTCTGAGCCTCAGGGTCTCAGTGCCTCAGGGTCTCAGGGTCCATGGGTATCTGGGTCTCTGGTCCTCTGGGTGTCTGGGTCTTATGGTCTCAGGGTCTCTGGGTTTCAGGGTATCAGTGACTCAGTGTCTCGGTGTCTTATTATCTCAGTTTCTCAGGGTCTCTGGGAAACTGGGTCTCCGGGTCTCAGGGTCTCAGTGTCTCAGGGTCTCTGGGCCACAGTGTCTCAGTGTCTCAGGGTCTCAGTGTTTCAGCGTCTCAGTGTCTCAGTGTCAGGGTCTCAGTGTCTCAGAGGCTCAGGGTCTCAATGTCTCAGTGTCTCGGTGTCTTAGGGTCTCAGTTTCTCAGGGTCTGAGGGTCTTTGGCTTTCTGGGTGTCTGGGTCTAAGTGTCTCTGTGTCTCAATGTCTCTGTGTCTCAGGGTCTAGGTCTCAGTGCTTCGTGTCTCTGGCTCTCAGGCACTCAGTGTCTCAGGGTCTCAGAGTCTCAGGGTCTCAAGTGTCTCAGCGTCTCAGGGCCTCAGTGTCTCAGGGTCTCAGTGTCTCAATGTCTCAGGGACTCTGTGTCTCAGGGTCTCAGCGACTCGGTGTCTCAGAGTCTCAGTGTCTCAGTGTCTCTGTGTCTCAGTAGTCTCTGGGTCTAAGGGTCCCAGTGTCTCAGGTTTTCTGTGTCTCTGGGGTTCAGTGTTGCAGTGTCTCAGGGTCTCAGTGTCTCAGGGCCACAGTGCCTCAGGGTCTCGGGGTCCATGGGTATCTGGGTGTCTGTATCTCAGTGTCTCGTGTCTCAGTGTCTCAAGGTCTCAGTGTCTCAGGGTCTCAGTGTCTCAGCGTTTCAGCGTCTCAGTCTCTCAGGGTCTCAGTGTCTCAATGTCTCAGTGTCTCAGGGTCTCAGTGTCTCAGGGTCTCAGTGTCGCAGGGTCTCAGGGCCTCTGGGTCTCAGGGTCTCAGTGTCTCAGTGTCTGAGGTTCTCAGTGTCTCAGGGTCTCAGTTTCTCTATGTTTCAGCGTCTCAGCATCTCAGGGTCTCAGGGTCTCAGTGTCTCTGTGTTTCTGGGTCTCAGTGTCTCAATGTCTCAGGGTCTCAGGGCCCCAGTATCTCAGTGTCTCAGGGTCTCGGGGTCTCTGTGTTTCTGGGTCTCAGTGTCTCAGCGTCTCAGCGTCTCAGTGTCTCAATGTCTCAGTGTCTCAGTCCCCAGTGTCTCAGTGTCTCAGGGTCTCCGCGTCTCAGGGTCTCAGGGTCTCAGTGTCTCTGTGTTTCTGGGTCTCAGTGTCTCAATGTCTCAGGGTCTCAGTCCCCAGTGTCTCAGTGTCTCAGGGTCTCAGTGTCTCAATGTCTCAGGTTCTCACCTTCTCAGTGTCTCAGTGTCTCAGCTACTCTCGGTCTCAGGGTCTCAGGGTCACAGAGTCTCAGTGTCTCAGGGTCTCATTGTCACAGTGTCTCAGTGTTTCAGTGGCTCAGGGTCTCAGTGTCTCAAAGTCGCAGGGACTCAGTGTCTCAGTGTCTCAGTGACTCAGTGTCTCAGGGACTCAGTTTCTCAATGTCCCAGTGCCTCCGTGTCTCAGGGTTTCAGTGTCTCAGTGTCTCAGAGTCTCAAGGTCTCAGGGCCTCGTTGTCTCAGTGTCTCAGGGTCTCTGGGTCTCTGGGTTTCAGTTTCTCAGGGTCTCTGGGTCTCAGTGTCTCAGTATCTCAGGGTCACTGGGTTTCTGGTTCTCTGGGTCTCAGTGTCTCAGAGACTCCAGGTCTCTGGGTCTCAGTTTCTCATGGACTCAGGGTGCCACGGTCTCAGTGTCTCAAAGTCTCAGGGTCTTAGTGTCTCAGTGCCACAGGGTCTCAAGGTCTCTGGTTCTCTCGGTCTCAGTGCCTCAGTGCCTCTGGGTCAATTGTGTCTCAGTGACTCTGTGTCTCAGTGTCTCAGTGTGTCAGTCTCTCAGTCTCTCCCATGGGACTCAGTTTCTCAGGGTCTCAGTATCTCTGTGTATCTGTGTCTCAGTATCTCAGTGGCTCAGGGTCTCTGGGTCTCAGGGTCTCAGTGTCTCATTGTCACAGGTCTCTGGGTCTCTGCGTCTCAGGGTCTCTGTCTCAGGGTCTCTGGGTCCCAGTGTCTCATTTTCTCAGGGTCTCATTGCCGCAGTGTCTAAGTGTCTCAGGACCTCAGTGTCTCAGGGTCTCAGTGTCTTACTGTCTCAGTGTCTCAGGGTCTCAGAGTCTCAGTGTCTCTGGGGCTCAGGGCCACAGTGTCTCAGTGTCTCAGGGTCTCAATGTCTCAGGGTCTCAATGTCTCAGGGTCACAAGGTCCCTGGGTCTCATGGTCTCAGTGTCTCAGTGTCTCTGGGACTCATTGTCTGAGTGTCTCAGGATCTCTGGGTTTCAGTTTCTCAGTGTCTCAGGGTCTCTGGGTTTCGGTTCTCTGGGTCTCAGTGTCTCAGTGTCTCCAGGTCTCCGGGTCTCTGGGTCTCAGTTTCTCATGGTCTCAGGGTGTCAGGGTCTCAGTGTCTCAGTGTCACAGGGTCTCAGGGACTCTGGGCCTCTGGGTCTGAGTATCTCAGGGTCTCAGTGTCTCTGTGTCACAGTGCCTCAGGGTCTCAGTGCCTCAGGGTCTCAGTGTCTCAGTGTCTCAGTGTCACAGGTCTCTGGGTCTCAGCGTCTCTGGGTCTCAGGGTCTCAGTGTCTCAGTGTCTCAGTGCCACAGGTCTCTGGGTCACTGCGTTTCTGGGTCTCAGTGTCTCAGGTTCTCTGGGTTTCACTGTCTCAGAGTCTCAGTGTCTCAGGGTCTCAGCGTCTCAGTATCTCAGGGCCACAGTGTCTCAGTGTCTCAGTGTCTCAGGGTCTCTGGGTCTCTGGGTTTCTTGTTCTCTGGGCCTCAGTGTCTCAGTGTCTCAGGGTCTCAGTCCCCAGTGTCTCAGTGTCTCAGGGTCTCAGTGTCTCAAGGTCTCAGAGTCTCAGTGTCTCAAAGTCGCAGGGACTCAGTGTCTCAGCGTCTCAGGGGCGCAGGGCTACAGTTGTCTCAGTGTCTCAGGGTCTCAGGGTCTTAAGATCCCAGGGTCTCATTGTCTCAGTGACTCAGTGTCTCAGGGACTCAGTTTCTCAGCATCTCAGGGTCTCTGGGTCTTTGGGTCTCTGTGTCTCAGTTTCTCAGGGTCTCTTTGTCTCTGGGTCTCAGTGTCTCTGGGTATCTGGGTCTCAGTTTCTCAGGGTCTCAGTGTCCCTGGGTCACTGTGTGTCAGTGTCTCAGTGACTCAAGCTCTCTGGGTCTCAGGGTATCAGTGTCTTAGTGTCTCTGGTCTCTGGGTCTCAGTGTCTCAGTTTTTCAGGGTCTCAGGGTCTCAGTGTCACAGTGTCTCAGTGACTCAGGGTCTCAGGGTCTCAGTGTCTCATTGTCTCAAGGTGTCTGGGTCTCTGGGTCTCAGGGTCTCAGTGCCTCTTGGTCTATGGGTCTCAGTGTCTCAGAGTCTCAGGGTCTCAGTGTCTCAGGGTCTCAGGGTCTCTGGGTCTCAGTGTCTCAGTGTCCCGGTGTCTCAGTGTCTCAGGTTCTCAGGGTGTCAGTGTATCAGTGTCTCATGGTCTCAATGTCTCAATGTCTCAGTGTCTCAGGGTCACTGGGTGCCTGGGCCTCATGGTCTCAGTGTCTCAGGGTCTCAGGATTTCTGTGTCTCAGTGTCACAGTGTCTCAGGGTCTCACGGTCTCAGGGTCTCACGGTCTCAGGGTCTCTGGGTCTCAGTGTCTTAGGGACTCAGGGTCTCTGTGTCTCAGAGTCTCAGGGTCTCTGGGTCTCAGTGTCTCAAGGTCTCTGGGTCTCAGTGTCTCAAGGGCTCTGGGTCACTGGGTCTCTGGGTCTCAATGTCTCAGTATCTCAGGGTCTCATGGACTCTGTGTCTCTGTGTCTCAGTGTATCAGGGTCTGAGGGTCTCAGTGTCTCACTGTCTCAGGGTCTCTGGGTCTCTGTGTCTCAGTGTCTCAGGGCCTCATGATCTCAGTGTCTCAGGTTCTCTGGGTCTCTGAGTCTCAGTGTCTCTGGGTCTCAGTGTCTCAGTGTATCAGAGTCTCTGGGTCTCAGTGTGTCAGGGACTCAGGGTCAACATGTCTCTGTATCTCAGTATGTCAGGGTCTCTAGGTCTCTGGGTCTCTGGGTCTCAGTGTCTCAGGGTCTCTGTGTGTCTGGGTCACTGGATCTCTGGGTCTCTGGACTTTAGGCCTCAGTGTCTCAGGGCCTCTGGGTGTCTGTGTCTCTGGTTGTCTTGGTCTCTGGGTCTCAAAGCCCCAGTGTCTCAATGTCTCAGGGTCTCAGTGTCTCAGGGACTCAGGGTCTCAGTGTCTCAGGGTCTCAGTATCTCACTGTTTCAGTGTCTCAGGTCCTCAGTGTCTCAGTGTCTCAGGTTCTGTGGGTCTCAGCGTCTCTGGGTCTCTGTGTCTCAGGGTCTTAGGGTCCCAGGGTTTCAGGGTCGCAGTGTCTCTGTGTCTCAGGGTCTCTGGGTCTCTGTTACTCAGTCTCTCTGTGTCACTTTGTCTCAGTATCTCAGTTTCTCAGAGTCTCTGGTTCTCTGGGTCTCAATGTCTCTGTGTCACAGTGTCTCAGAGTCTCAGTGTCTCAGTGTTTCTGTGTCTCAGTGTCACAGCATATCAGATTATCTGAGTCTCTGTGCCTCAGTGTCTCAGTGCCTCGGAGTCTCAGTGTCTCTGTTTCTCAGTGTCTCTGTGTCTCAGTGTCTCAGTGTATCAGATTCTCTGTGTCCCTGTGTCTCAGTGTCTCTGGTTCTCTGGGTCTCAGGATCTTTGGGTCTCAGTGTCTCAATGTCTCAGGTTACCAGTGTCTCCGTATCTCAGGGTCACAGTGTCTCAGTGTCTCGGAGATTCAGTGTCCCGAGGGCTCCAGGGTCTTAGTGTCTCAGGGACTCAGTGTCTCAGTGTCTCAGGGTTTCTGGGTCTCTGGGTCTCTGGGCCTCAGAGTGTCTGGGTCATTGGTCTCAGTGTCTCTGGGTCTCAGGATCTCAGGGTCTCTGGATCACTGGGTTTCTGGGCTCTGGGTCTCTCGGTCCCTGGGTCTCTCGGTCTCTGGGTCTCAGTGTCTCAGTTTCTCATGGTCTGTGGATCTCAGGGTCTCAGTGTCTCTGTGTCTCAGGGTCTCTGGGTCTCAGGGTCTCAGTGTCTCAGGGTCTTACGGTCTCAGTGCCTCAGTGTCTCAGGGTCTCTGGGTCTCTGAGTCTCAGGGTGTCTGGGTCTCTGTGTCTCAGGGTCTCTGGGTCTCAGGATCTCTGGGTCTCACTGTCGAAGTGTCTCAGTGTTTCTGGGCCTCTGGGTCTCAGGGTCTCAGAGCCTCTGGGTCTCACTGTCTCAGTTTCTCAGGGTCTCTTTGAGTCAGTGTCTCTGTGTCTCAGGGTCTTATGGTCTCAGTGACTCAGTGTCTCAGGGTCTCAGTGTCTCATTATCTCTGGGTCTCAGTATCTTAGGGTCTCAGGGTCTCTGGGTCTCTGGGTCACAGTGTCTCAGGGTCTCATGGTCTCAGAATCTCAGTGTCTCAAAGTCTCAGGGTCTCTGCATCCCTGGGTCTCAGTGTCTCTGTGTCTCTGGGGCACTGGGACTCAGTTTCTCTGTCTCTCAGTGTCTCTGGGTCTCTGGGTCTCAGGGTATCTGGGTCATTGGGTCTCAGTGTCTCTGGGTCGCAGGATCTCAGGGTCTCTGGATCTCTGGGTTTCTGGGCTCTGGGTCTCTCAGTCTCAGGGTCTCTGGGTCTCAGTGTCTCTGGGTCTCTGTGTCTCAGTGTCTCAGGATCTCTGGGCCTCTGGGTCTCAGTGTCTCAGGTTCTCAGGATCTCAGTGTCTCAGTTTCCCTGGGTCTCAGCGTTTCTGGGCCTCTGGGACACTGGGTCTCAGTGTCTCAGTGTCTCAGTCTCTCAGTGTCTCAATGTCTCAGGGTCTCAGTGTCTCAGGTTTTCTGGGTCTCTGGGTCTCAGGGTGTCTGGGTCTCTGGGTCTCAGAGTCTCTGGGCCTCACTGTCTCAGTTTCTCAGCCTCTCTGGGTCTCTGTGAGTCAGTGTCCCAGTGTCTCAGGGTCTCTGTGTCTCTGGGTCTCAGTGTCTCAGTGTCTCTGGGCCTCAGTGTCTCAGGGTCTCTGGGTACTGTGTCTAAGTGTCTCAGGGTCTCAGTATCTCAGTGTCTCAGTGACTCAGGGTCTCAGTGTCTCAGTGTCTCAAGGTCTCTTGGTCTCTGGGTCTCAGTGTCTCAGGGTCTCATGGTCTCAGGATCTCAGGGTCTCGGTGCCTCAGTGTCTCCGGGTCTCAGGATCTCAGTGTCTCAATGTCTCAGGTCTCTGGGTCCCTGGGTCTCAGCGTCTCTGGGTCTCTGGGACACTGGGTCTCAGTGTCTCAGTCTCTCAGTGTCTCAGGGTCTCAGTGCCTCAGGGTTTCTCGGTCTCTGGGTCTCAGGTTCTCTGGATCTCTGGGTTTCTGGGCTCTGGGTCTCTGGGTCTCTCGGTCTGTGGGTCTCAGTGTCTCAGTTTCTCAGGGTCTCTGTGAGTGAGTGTCTCAGTCTCTCAGGGTCTCTGGGTCTCAGTGCCTCAGGGTCTCAGTTTCACAGTGTGCAGTGACTCAGTGTCTCAGTGTCTCAGGGTCTCACTTTCTCAGTGTCTCTGGGTCTCTGGGTCTCTGTGTCTCAGTGTCTCAGGGTCTCAGAGTCTCAGGGTCTCTGGGTCTCTGGGTCTCAGTGTCTCAGTGACTCAATGTCTCAGGGTCTAATGGTCTCAGGGTCTCAGGGTCTCAGTGCCTCAGTGTCTCATGGTCTCAGGATCTCAGTGTCTCAATGTCTCAGGGTCTCTGGGTACCTGGGTCTCAGCGTCTCTGGGTCTCTGGGACACTGGGTCTCAGTGTGTCTGGGTCATTGGGTCTCAGTGTCACTGGGTCTCAGGATCTCAGGGTCTCTGGATCTCTGGATCTCTGGGTCTCTGGGTCTCTCGGTCTCTGGCTTTCAGTGTCTCAGTTTCTCAGGGTCTCTGGGTCTCTGTGAGTCAATGTCCCCGTCTCTCAGGGTCTCTGGGTCTCAGTGACTCTGGGTCTGAGTGTCTCAGGGTCTCAGTGTCTCAGTGTCTCAGTGTGTCAGTGTCTCTGGGTCTCAGGGCCTCATGGTCTCTGTGTCTCAGGGTCTCTGTGTCTCAGTGTCTCAGGTTCTCTGGGTCTCTGGGTCTCAGGGTTTCTGGGTCTCTGGGTCTCAGTGTCTCTGGGTCTCAGGATCTCTGGGTCTCAGTGTCGAAGTGTCTCGGTGTCTCTGGGTCTCTGGGTCTCAGGGTTTCAGAGTCTCTGGGTCTCACTGTCTCAGTTTCTCAAGGTCTCTGTGTCTCTGGGTCTCAGTGTCTCATGGTCTCATTGTCTCAGTGTCTCAGGGTCTCTTCGTCTCTGGGTTTCAGTGTCTCATGGTCTCAATGTCTCTGGGTCTCAGTGTCTCAGGTTCTCAGGATCTCAGTGTCTCAATGTCTCAGGGTCTCTGGGTACCTGGGTCTCAGAGTCTCAGCGTCTCTGGGACACTGGGTCTCAGTTTCTCAGTTTCTTAGGGCCTCAGGGTCTCAGAGTGTCAGGGTCTCAGGGTCTTAGGGTCTCTGGGTCTCAGTGTCTCTGTATCTCAGTGTCTCAGGGTCTCTGGGTTCAGTGTCTCAGTGTCTCAGGGTCTCAGTGTCTCATTATCTCTGGGTCTCAGTATCTCAGGGTCTCTGGGTCTCTGGGTCTCAGTGTCTCAGGATCTCAGTGTCTCAAAGTCTCAGGGTCTCATGGTCTCAGGATCTCAGTGTCTCAAAGTCTCAGGGTCTCTGCATCCCTGGGTCTCAGTGTCTCTGTGTCTCTGGGGCACTGGGTCTCAGTGTCTCAGTCTCTCAGTGTCTCTGTCTCTCAGTGTCTCAGGGTCTCTGGGTCTCAGGGTCTCTGGGTCTCAGGGTGTCTGGGTCATTGGGTCTCAGTGTCTCTGGGTCTCAGGATCTCAGGGTCTCTGGATCTCTGGGTTTCTGGGCTCTGGGTCTCTCAGTCTCAGTGTCTCTGGGTCTCTGTGTCTCTGTGTCTCAGGATCTCTGGGTCTCAAGGTCTCAGTGTCTCAGGATCTCTGGGCCTCTGGGTCTCAGTGTCTCAGGGTCTCAGTGTCTCAGTGTCTCAGTGTCTTAGTGTCTCAGGTTCTCAGGATCTCAGTGTCTCAATGTCTCAGGGTCTCTGGTTCCCTGGGTCTCAGCGTTTCTGGGTCTCTGGGACACTGGGTCTCAGTGTCTCAGTCTCTCAGTGTCTCAATGTCTCAGGGTCTCAGTGTCTCAGGTTTTCTGGGTCTCTGGGTCTCAGGGTGTCTGGGTCTCAGGGTCTCAGTGTCTCTGGGTCTCTGGGTCTCAGGGTCTCAGTCTCTCAGTGTCTCAGAGTCTCAGGTCTCAGTGTTTCAGGGTCTCTTGGTCTCTGTGACTCAGTGACTCAGTGTCACTGGGTCTCTGGATCTCAGTGTCTCAGAATCTCAGGGACTTAGTGTCTCTGGGTCTCTGGGTTACTAGGTCTCTGGGTCTCTGGATGTCAGTGTCTCAGGGTCTCTGGGTCTGTGTACGCCTCGGTCTCGGGGTTTCAGTTTCTCAGGGACTGAGGGTCTCAGTGTCTCTGGGTCTCAGTGTCTCCGTGTCACAGGGACTCAGGGTCTCAAGGTCTATGTGTCTCAGGGTCTATGTGTCTCAGGGTCTGTGTGTCTCAGGGTCTCAGTGTCTCTGGGTCTCAGGGTCTCTGGGTCTATGGTTCACTGGGTCTCTGGGACTCTGGGTCTCAGTGTCTCAGGGCTTCTGGGTCTTTGGGTCTCTCGTTCTCTGGGTCTCTGAGTCTCACTGTCTCAGTGTCTCCGTCTCTCTGGGTCTCTGGGTCTCTGTGCCTCAGAGTCTCAGTGTCTCAGGATCTCAGTGCCTCAGGGTCTCAGGGCCTCTGGGTCTCTGTGTCTCAGTGCCTCATTGTCTCAGGGTCTCTGGGACTCTGTGCCTCAGTGTCTCAGGGTGTCAGGATCTCCGGGTCTCAGGGTCTCTGAGTCTCTGAGTCTCAGTGTCTCAGGGCCTCTGGGTCTCTTTGCCTCTGTGCCTCAGGGTCTCAGGGTCTCAGTGCCTCAGTGTTTGAGGGTCTTGGGGTCTCAGGGTCTTTGTGTCTCAGTGTCTCAGGGTCTCAGTGTCAAAGGTTCTCTGGGTCCCTAGGTCCCACAGTCTCTGGGTCTCTGGGTCTCAGTGTCTCAGGGTCTTATGGTCTCAGTGTCTCTGGGTCTCAGTGTCTCTGGGACTCAGGGTCTCTGGGTCTCAGGGTCTCTGGTTCTCAGTGTCTCAGAGCCTCTGTGTCTCTGGGTCTCAGTTTCTCAGTTTCTCAGGGTCTCTTTGTCTGTGGGTCTCAGTGTCTCTGGGTATCTGGGTGTCAGTTTCTCAGGGTCTCAGAGTCCCTGGGTCAGTGTGTCTCAGTATCTCAGTGACTCAAGCTCTCTGGGTGTCAGGGTCTCAGGGTATCAGTGTCTCAGTGTCTCAGTGCCTCAGAGCCTCTGGGTCTTTGGGTCTCAGTGTCTCAGTTTGTCAGGGTCTCTTTGTCTCTGGGTCTCAGTGTCCCCGGGTATCTGGGTCTCAGTTTCTCAGGCTCTCAGTGTCCCTGGGTCAGTGTGTCTCAGTATCTCAGTGACTCAAGATCTCTGGGTCTCAGGGTATCAGTGTCTCAGTGTCTCTGGGTCTCTGGGTCTAAGTGTCTCAGTTTTTCAGGGTCTCAGTGTCACAGTGTCTCAGTGTCACAGGGTCTCATTGTCTCAAGGTTTCTGGGTCTCTGGGTCTCGGGGTCTCAGGGTGACTGGGTCTCTGGGTCTCATGGTCTCATTGTCTCTTGGTCTCTGGGTCTCAGTGTCTCAGAGTCTCAGAGTCTCAGTGTCTCATTGTCTCAGGGTCTCTGGGTCTCAGTGTCTCAATGTCTCAGTGTCTCAGAGTCTCAGGTTCTCAGGGTGTCATTGTATCAGTGTCTCATGGTCTCAATGTCTCAGTGTCTCAGGGTCTCAGGGTCACTGGGTGTCTGGGCCTCAGGGTCTCTGGGACTGTGGGTCTCAATGTCTCAGGATCTCAGTGTCTCAGTGACTCAGTGTCTCAGGTTCTCAGTCTCTCAGTGCCTCAGTGTCTCAGTGTCTCAGTGTCTCAGTGTCTCAGAGTCTCAGTGTCTCAGTCTCTCAGTGTCTCAGTGTCTCCGTGTCTCAGTGTCTCAGGGTCTCAGGGTCTCAGTGTTTCAGGGTCTCAGTGTCTCAGGTTCTCAGGGTCTCAGTGTCTCAGTGTCACATTGTCTCATGTCTCAGGATCTCAGTGTCTCAGTGCCTCAGGGTCTCTGTGTCTCAGGGTCTCAGGGTATCAGTGTCTCACTGTCTCAGGGTCTCAGTCTCTCAGGGTCTCAGTGTCTCAGTGTCTCTGGGGTCTCAGTGTCTCACGGTCTCTGGATCTCTGGTTCTCTGGGTCTCTTGGTCTGTGGGTGTCACTGTCTCTGTGTCTCAGGGTCTCTGTTTCTCTGGGTCTCAGTTTCTCAGTGTCTCTGAGTCTCTGTGTCTCTGGGTTTCAGTGTCTCAGAGTCTCAGGTTCTCAGGGTCTCAGGATCTCTGGGTCCCTCTGTGTCTGGGTCTCAGTGTCTCAGGGTCTCAGAGTCTCTGGATGTCTGGTTCTCTTGGTCTCGTGGTCTGTTGATCTCACTGTCTCTGTGTCTCAGACTCTCTGTGTCTCTGGGTAACTGGGTCTCAGTGTTTCAGTGTCTCAGTGTCCCAGGGTCTCAGGGTCTCAGTGTCTCAGTGTCTCAGGTTCTGAGGGTCTCTGAGTCACATTTTCTCAGGGTCTTAGGGTCTCTGTGTATCAGTGTCTCACGGTCTCAGTGTCTCAGTGTCCAAGGGAATCAGGGTCTCAGAGTCTCAGCTCTCAGTGTCTCAGGGACTCAGTGTCTCACTGTCTCAGTGTCTCATTGTTTCAGGGTCTCAGTATCTCAGGTTCTCAGTGTCTCAGGGTCCCTGGGAATCAGTGTCTCAGTGTCTCAGGTTCTGTGGGTCCCATGGTCACAGGGTCTCTGCGTCTCTGGGTCTCAGTGTCTCAGGGTCTCAGAGTCTCAGTGTCTCAGGAGGTCAGGATCTCCGTGTCTCAGTTTCTCAAGGTCTCATGGTCTCAGAGTCTCAGTGTCTCACTGTCTCAGGGTCTCAGTGTCTCTGGGTCTTTGGGTCTCAGGGTCTCAGTGTCTCAGGGTCTCAGGGTCTCAGGGTTTCAGGTTTGCAGTGTCTCAGTGTTGGAGGGTCTCAGTGTCTCAGCCTCTCTGGGTCTCAGGGTCTCTGGGTCTCAGTGTCTCAGGATCTCAGTGTCTCAGTGTCTCAGGGTGTCAGGGTCTCAGAGTCTCAATGTCTCAGGGTCTCAGTGTCTCATGTCTCAGTATCTCATGGTCTCAGTTTCTGAGTGTCTCTGTGTTTCTGGGTCACAGTTTCACAGGGTCTCAGGGTCTAAGGGTCTCAGGGTCACAGTGCCTCAGTGTCTCAGTGTCGCAGTGTCTCAGTGTCTGAGTGTATCACGGTCTTAGTGTCACAGTGGCTCAGGGTTTCAGGGTCGCAGTGTCTTGGTGTCTCTGGGTCTCTGTGTCTTTGTGTCACAGGGACTCTGGGTCTCAGGGTCTCAGTTTCTCAGGGTCTCAAGGTCTTGAGGCCTCTGGGTCTCTGTGTCTCAGGGTCTCTGGGTCTGTGGTTCACTGGGTCTCTGGATCTCAGGGTCTCTGGGTTTATGGTTCACTGGGTCTCTGGGACTCTGGGTCTCAGTGTCTCAGGGCCTCTGGGTCTTTGGGTCTCTGGTTCTCTAGGTCTCTGAGTCTCAATGTCTCAGTGTCTAAGGGTCTCCGGGTCTCTGGCTCTCTGGGTTTCTGTGCCTCAGTGTCTTAGTGTCTCAAGGTCTCAGTGTCTCAGGGTCTCAGGGCCTCTGGGTCTCTGTGTCTCAGTGCCTCAGGGTCTCAGGGTCTCAGGGTCTCAGGGCCTCTGGGTCTCTGTGTCTCAGTGCCTCAGGGTCTCAGGGTCTCAGTGCCTCAGTGCCTGAGGATCTTGGGGTCTCAGGGTCTTTGTGTTGCAATGTCTCAGTGTCTCAAGGTCTTAGTGTCTCAGTGTCACAGCTTCTCTGGATTCTTAGGTCTCACAGTCTCTGGGTCCCTGGGTCTCTGGGTCTCAGTGTCTCAGTCTCTCAGTGTCTCAGGGTCTCATGGTCTCAGTGTCTCAGGGTTTCTGGGTCTCTGGTCTCTGGGTCTCAGAGTTTCTGGGTCATTGGGTCTCAGTGTCTCTGGGACTCAGGGCCTCAGTGTCTCTGGGCCTCAGGGTCTCTGGGTCTCTGCTTCTCAGTGTCTCAGTGTCTCAGGGCCTCTGGGTCTCAATGTCTCAGTGTCTCTGGGTCTTTAGTCTCAGTGTCTCAGTTTCTCAGGGTCTCTTTGTCTCTGGGTCTCAGTGTCTCTGGGTATCTGGGTCTCAGTTTCTCAGGGTCTCAGTGTCCCTGGGTCACTGTGTCTCAGTATCTCAGTGACTCAAGCTCTTTGGTCTCAGCGTCTCAGGGTCTCAGGGTATCAGTGTCTCAGTGTCACTGGGTCTCTGGGTCTTAGTGTCTCAGTTTTTCAGGGTCTCAGTGTCACAGTGTCTCAGTGAATCTGGGCCTCAGTGTCTCAGTGTCTCAGGGTCTCAGGGTCACCGGGTCTCTGGGTCTCAGGGTCTCAGTGTCTCAGGGCCTCTGGGTCTCCGTGTCTCAGGATCTCAGGGTCTCAGTGTCGCAGTGTCTAAGTGTCTCAGGGTGTCAGGGTCTCTGTCTCAGGGTCTCAGTGTTTCATGTCACAGTATATCAGGGTCTCAGGTTCTCAGATTCTCATTGTCTCGGGTCTCTGGGCCTCTGGGTTACAGTTTCACAGGGTCTCAGGGTCTAAGGGTCTCAGGGTCGCAGTGTCTCAGTGTCTCACTGTCTCAGTGTCTCAGTGTCTAAGTGTCACAGGGTCTCAGGGTCTCTGGGTCTCAGTGTCTCAGGGTCTCCGGGTCTCTGGGTCTCTGTGTCTTTGGGTCTCAGTGTCTCAGTGTCTCACTGTCACAGGGTCTCAGGGTTTCAGGGTCTCTGAGTCTCTGGGTCTCAGTGTCTCAGGGTCTCAGCGTCTCTGGGTCTCAGGGTCTCTGTGTCTCATTTTCTCAGGGTCTCAGTGTCTCAGAGTCTCAGCTCTCAGTGTCTCAGAGTCTCAGTGTCTCTGTGTCTCAGTGCCTCAGGTTCTCAGGGTCTCAGTGTCTCAGGGTCTCTGGATCTCTGATTCTCTGGGTCTCTTGGCCTGTGGGTCTCACTGTCTCTGTTTCTCTGTGTCTCTGGTTCTCAGTGTCTCAGGGTCTCAGGATGTCTGGTTCTCTGGGTCTCTTGGTCTGTTGATCTCACTGTCTCTGTGTCTCAGATTCTCTGTGTCTCTGGGTAACTGGGTCTCAGTGTCACAGTGTCTCAGTGTCTCAGGGTCTCAGTGTCTCAGGGTCTCAGTGTCTTAGAGTCTCAGTGCCTCAGTGTCCCAGGGTCTCAGGGCCTCAGTGTCCCAGTGTCTCAGGGTCTCTGGGTCTCTGGGTCACATTTTCTCAGGTTCTCAGGGTCTCAGTGTCTCAGGGTCTCAGTCTCTCAGTGTCTCAGTGTCTCAAGGTCTCAGAGTCTCAGCTCTCAGTGTCTCAGTGTCTCAGGGTCTCAGTCTCTCAGTGTCTGAGGGTCTCTGTGTCTCAGGGTCTCAGGGTCTCTGGGTCTCAGAGTCTCAGTGTCTCAGGGTCTGAGGGTCTCCGTGTCTCAGTGCCACATTGTCTCAGTGTCTCTGGATCTCAGTGTCTCAGTGTCTCAGGGTCTCAGAGTCTCAGGGTGTCAGTGTCTCAGTGTCTCTGGATCTCTGTGTCTTAGGGTCTCTGGATGTGTGGTTCTCTGGCTCTCTTGGTCTGTTGACCCCACTGTCTCTGTGTCTCAGACATTCTGTGTCTCTGGGTAACTGGGCCTCAGTCTCTCAGTGTCTCAGGGTCTCAGGGTCTCAGAGTCTCAGCTCTCAGTGTCTCAGGGTCTTAGTGTCTCAATGTCTCAGGGTCTCAGTGTCTCAGTGTCTGAGGGTCTCTGGGTCTCTGTGTCTCTGGGTCTCAGGGTCTCTGGGTCTCAGGGTCTCAGTGTCTCAGTCTCTGGATCTTTGTGTCTCAGGGTCTCTGGATGTTTGGTTCTCTGGCTCTCTTGGTCTGTTGACCTCACTGTCTCTGTGTCTCAGACACTCTGTGCCTCTGGGTAACTGGGACTCAGTGTCACAGTGTCTCAGTGCCTCAGGGTCTCAGTGTCTCAGTGTCCCAGGGTCTCAGGCTCTCAGTGTCTCAGTGCCTCGGGGACTCAGGGTCTCTGAGTCACATTTTCTCAGAGTCTCAGGGTCTCTGTGTATCAGCGTCTCAGGGTCTCAGTCTCTCAGTGTCTCAGGGAATCAGGGTCTCAGAGTCTCAGCTCTCAGTTTCTCAGGGTCTCAGTGTCTCACTGTCTCAGTGTCTCAGGGTCTCACTGTCTCAGTGTTTCAGTGTCTCAGTGTCTCAGTTTCTCAGTGTCTCAGTGTCTTTGGGTCTCAGAGTTTCAGGGTTGCAGTGTCTCAATGTCTCAGGATCTCAGTTTCTCAGTGTCTCAGGGTCTCTGGGTCTCAGTGTCTCAGGGCCTCAGTGTCTTTGGGTCTCAGAGTTTCAGGGTTGCAGTGTCTCAATGTCTCAGGATCTCAGTGTCGCAGGGTCTCAGTGTCACAGGGTCTCATTGTCTCTGGGCCTCAGGGTCTCAGTTTCTCAGGGTCTCAGGGACTCTGTGTCTCAGTGTCTCATGGCCTCAGGTTCTCAGGGTCTCTGGGTCACTGCGTGTCTGGGTCTCAGGGTCTCAGGGTCTCAGGTTCTCTGGATCTCTGGTTCTCAGTGTCTCTTGGTCTGTGGGTCTCACTGTCTCTGTGTCTCAGCATCTCTATGTCTCTGGGTCTCAGTTTCTCAGGGTCTCAGGGTTACTGTGCCTCAGTGTCTCAGTGCCTCAGGGTCTCAGAGCCTCAGTGTCTCAGGGACTCAGTGTATGAGTGTCACAGTGTCTCAGTCGCTCAGGGCCTCAGGGTCTCAGTGTCTCAGTGTTTCAGACTCTCAGTGTCTCAGTGCCTCAGTGTCTCAGGGTCTTAGTGTCTCAGGGTCTCACGGTCTCACGGTCTCTGGGTCACATTTTCTCAGGGTCTCAGTGTCTCAGTGTCTCAGGGTCTCAGTGTCTCAGGGTCTCCATCTCTCAGTGTCTCAGTGTCTCAGGGAATCTGGGTCTCAGAGTCTCAGTGTCTCAGGGTTTCAGTGCCTCTGTGTCTCAGTGTCTCAGGGTCTCAGGGTCTCAGTGCCTGAGGGTCTCTGGGTCTCTGTGTCTCTGTGTGTCAGTGTCGCATTGTCTCAGTGTCTCAGGATCTCAGTGTCTCAGTGTTTCAGGGTCTCAGGGTCTCAGTGTCTCAGGGTCTCAGGGTCTCAGGGTCTCAGTGTCTC